>NC_081824.1:421058328-421193328 GCF_030867095.1 Alligator mississippiensis | reverse complement strand
ACAATTCAGGGAAACCTGGAAGCATCTGGTTAATGTAAGCCCTTTCTTACGTCCCATTAAAGCCAATGAGATTTAAATGCATGTAAGAATGGCTTGGGAAGCAGACCTGGCAGTTTTAAGAAAAGAGATATTGAATGAAGGAATCAATTTTATTACACAGGAAACAGATTAAGTCTTCTGCTCAAGATTCTAATAAAAGGTCTTATGAACAAACTCAGCCTCAAGATAGTCAAGATATATGACATCAATCTCATCTCCCTTGTCCAGGTGATATGTCACCTGGTCGTAGAAGGAAATGAGATTGGTCAAGCAAGACCTACCCGCAACAAACCCGTGCTGGCTATCCCTTAAGATGTTGGCGTCGGCCAGTCCATTAAGGATGGCCTCCTTAATAAACTTTTCTAAGATCTTCCCCGGGATAGAAGTCAGGCTGATGGGCCTATAGTTAGCCGGATACACTTTCCTCCCTTTCTTGAAGATAGGCACCACGTTGGCCTTCTTCCAGTCTTCGGGCACTACACCAGAGCGCCAAGAGTTTTCAAAGATCCGCGCTAGAGTCTGGGCTATGATGCTCGCCAGCTCCTTGAGTACCCTGGGGTGAAGATTGTCAGGGCCGGCTGACTTGAAGGTATCCAGCTTCTCAAGATGTTCCTTCACAAAGTCAGCATTAATGGAAGGCAGGGGATCACCCTCACCCGGACTTCCCGGCCCTGTAGCAGGCACAGGCGTCCCATGGGGCTGATGAAAGACCGACGCAAAGTACCTATTTAATAGGTTGGCTTTTTCCTGGGCGTCAGTTGTCAGTTGCCCCATCTGGTTCAGCAGGGGTCCAACGTTGCCCCTGCTTTTCCTCCGGCTCCCCACATATCTGAAAAAGGACTTTTTATTGTCCTTGATGCTCAAAGCTAGCTGGAGTTCAGTTGCAGCCTTGGCTTTCCTGGTCTGCTCCCTACAGGACCGGACCAGTGCAGAATAATCCTCCTTGGAGGTGACTCTCATCCTCCATCTTTTTAGCCTCAGGAGGTCTGCTAGGTCCCTGGAGAGCCAGGGGGGCTGCTGTGCCCTCTTGCTGCCTTTCCTCCGAGATGGAATAGACTTAGTTTGTGCATTGAGGATCGCTCCCTTGAGGAGCAACCACTCTTCTTGAACTCCCCTCTCCCTGTGGTCACAGTCCCTTAGGGCCTCACTGACAAGCCTCCTGAGCTTGTCAAAGTCGGCTTTCCTGAAGTCAAGGACTTGCGTGTTGCTGACTGACTTGCCAGCTTTTCGGCGGATGGTGAAGGTGATCAGCTCATGGTCGCTGTCACCCAGCTTCCCATCGATCACTAGGTCACCGACTAGGTCCTCCCCAGTAGCCAGCACCAGGTCGAGCAGCGCTCTGCCTCTCGTTGGCCCATAGACTTCTTGAGTCAGGTAGAGGTCATCCACGCACGAGAGGAAGCTCTGCGACCGCTCAGATTTTGCTGAGCGATCCTCCCATGAGATGTCTGGGTAATTGAAGTCACCCATGACAACCATGGTCCTGGAGCAAGCTGCCTCAGCCAGTTCCTGGGCAAACTCCTGGTCTAGCTCAGGACTTTGGGTGGGAGGTCTGTAATAGACTCCCACCATTGTGTCCCCTGTGCCGTGTTCCCCACGGATTTTAACCCAGAGGGTCTCCAGCCGTCCACCCTGGTCGCCAATATCGGCTTGCAGGGACGCGTAGCTTTCCTTAACATAGAGAGCTACACCCCCGCCCCTTTTCTCTACACGATCCCTCCTGTACAGGGTATAGCCATCTATCCCCGTGGTCCAGTCATGGGTGGAGTCCCACCAGGTCTCTGTGATCCCTATGACATCGTAATTGTTTGCACTGAGCAGGAGGATGAGCTCCTCCTGCTTATTCCCCAAGCTCCTGGCATTTGTGTACAGGCAGGCAAGTGCCCCCTGGGGGGCTACTTCCTTGCCCAGAGATTTTACCAGGGCTGGGGCTGGGGTGGGCTCCCTTGAGTGCCATGATCCGCTGGCTTTGCAAGGATTGTTCAGCGGGCCAGCAGTTGCGGTAGTCCCCCCGTCCCCCAGTGGGCTTAGTTTAAAGCCCGGTGGAGCAGGTCAGCCAGTCTGGCTGAGAAGAGCCTCCTCCCTAGGGGAGAGAGGTGGAGACCATCTCTTCCCAGCAGCTCGCTGCCTCTCTCGCCAAAGAGTGGGCTGTGGTCATGAAAGCCAAAGCCTTCCTGACGACACCAGCGCCGCAGTCTTTGGTTGACCACATAGATACTCCTGTCCCTTCTCAGCCCATAGCCTGAGACTGGGAGGATCGACGAGAACACCACCTGTGCCCCCAGACCCTTAAGCCCCACTCCCAAATCCCTGTAGCGCCTCATGACCTGGCTGGGAGTGCTCCGAGCCGTGTCATTGGTGCCCACATGAATAAGGAGCATGGGATAGTGGTCTGTGGGTTTGAGGAGCTTGGGGATCCTCTCCGCAATGTCCCGGATGCGGGCCCCTGGGAAGCAGCAGACTTGCCAGGCTAAGGGTGTCAGGGTGGCAGATTGGCCCCTCCGTCCCCCTTAGGAGGGAGTCTCCCACAACAAACACCTTATGTTTTGTCTTGGGGAGAGCAGGGGCGGGAGCTGCAGTTAGGCCCATGTTGCCTGTGGGGGCCGGCAACTCAGCAGGCTCTGCTGGGGCAGCAAGAGGTGCATACCTGTTGCTCAGTTCTGGTGGGGGAGGGGCCTTAGTGCGGCAGGCCTTAGGGCCCTTGACCACCTTGGTCCATGCCCCTGGCTGGACACAGCAGGAGGTCCCAGAGTCCTCCTCTGGCCTGGAGGGAGACTGTGATCTACCCTCTGCCACCCGGGGGAGAAGGGCCTGGCAGTAGGAGTCTATCTCCTGCTCGCAGTCCCTGATGGCACGCAGTCTGTGGACTGTGGCCTGGAGCTCCTCCAGCTGGCGTGCCAGAGACCCCAAAAGGGAGCAGACCCCGCAAGGGGAGGTCGCCATGCTCCCAGGCCCCAGAGCCTGAAAAAGGGACAGGCAGCCCCCGCAGCCAAGAGCCAGGGGCTCCGTCTGCGTGGAGCCCGGAACCAGGGGCTCCGTCTGGGTGGCCGTCTCTGAGGTGCCAGAGGGGGGGGCCGCGGAGCCAGAGGGGACTCTCGGGGTGCGGCGCGTGCCTATCCGTGTCATGCCTCTGGTAGGCTGGCTATGGCTGGGACTGTCTACCCTGGGGGGTGCGCAGGCAGGGTCCGGCGCCCTCCCGCACGCCCTCCCTCACGAACTCCGCGCTAACTCACGCGCCGGCAGAGAAGTGCGCCTGTTTGTGCAGCCTGTTCGTGCGGCTCCGGTCGCGTGGCTCCCTGGGGGGCTGGGCGAAGTAGGGGCCTGGGCGGGGCTTGACCCGGCCCGGCTCCACTCAGCTGCCGCCTCCCACACACACATTAAGGGGGTTAGCCCCTTCTCTCCACGGGCCCCGCTTACCCCGGCTGCGCTGGGGGTCAGCGGGGGGCTCCGCGGCTGCTGGAGGGTTTCTGGGGGGCTTCGGGGGAGCGGGGGCGCAGTGAGCTTTCACCCGCGCGTCTCTCGCCGCTCCCGCATCTAACTGGGCTTTTTCCCGGTCGGCGGGCCCTTTTAAACTGAGCGCATGCGCAGTGGGCCTGCCGTCGAGGGAGCTGCTCTTAAGACAATAAGGGGGCCCTGCCCCCTTAAGACTGGGGTCTTTAAGAGGCTAGACAAATACCTTGCTGGGGTCGTTTGACCCCAGTACTCTTTCCTGCCATGGCAGGGGGTCAGACTTGATGATCTGTCAAGGTCCCTTCCGACCCTACAACTGTGAAACTATGAAATTATGAACTCAGAGCAATAACCTGCGGTGCAGCTCATGCTGGAGAAAACTGCACCTGGGCACAGCATTTACACGTGCACCCACTACCACAACAATTTGAGCCAAGGCAAAGTAGCCCTGGGCTGGTAGGTGACCTGGGGAGTCAGTGCCAGGCTCCAGATGGCAACACTGGGCAGTGGAGGGGATGGCTGGGGCATGAGGGTGCTACATTGAGAGGCTAGGCAGCAGTCAGCTGCACACTGTAGCACCCTTGTGCCCCAGCCAGCCCCTGTCACAGTCTACATGTGTGCTACAGTAAATGTAACTACTCCACTGTAGGATAGTACTGTCCTGAGATGTGAAGAAGAAAAAAGCCATTTTTAACAACCTGAACTAAAATTTTAACATTAAGTTTATGCCCCCCCACCCCTCTTCCCCAATCTGCCTGACATCAGATACCTACAGGTAAACAACCTGCCTTTGGCTCTTGCATCTCCTCTAAATTTGCATTCCTGCAGAACAGCTTTCCAAGACTGGCTTTTATCACACCTGAGAGATTTCTGACCGTCTTTAATTTCTCTCTCCATTTTTAATGTGTTTTTTTTTTTGCCTGATGAAGGACATCTGTGTCCAAAATCTAACAAATAACAACCTTTTAAAAACAATTTAGTTCATCTAATAAAAGATATTGCCTCTACCCAGAGTTCATCCTACAGTGGAGCTATTTACTGTGCCATAGGATGGGTGCATGTATAGACAATGAAGCTAATTAGACAACTGTACAGTAAAGCACACATGTAGATTAATAGATTCATAGATGTTAGGGTCGGAAGGGACCTCAATAGATCATTGAGTCCGACCCCCTGCATAGGCAGGAAAGAGTGCTGGGTTTAGATGACCCCAGCTAGATGCTCATCCAACCTCCTCTTGAAGACCCCCAGGGTAGGGGAGAGCACCACCTCCCTTGGGAGCCCGTTCCAGACCTTGGCCACTCGAACTGTGAAGAAGTTCTTCCTAATGTCCAATCTAAATCTGCTCTCTGCTAGCTTGTGGCCATTATTTCTTGTAACCCCCGGGGGCGCCTTGGTGAATAAAACCTCACCGATTCCCTTCTGTGCCCCCGTGATGAACTTATAGGCAGCCACAAGGTCGCCTCTCAACCTTCTCTTGCGGAGGCTGAAAAGGTCCAGGTTCTTTAGTCTCTCCTCGTAGGGCTTGGCCTGCAGGCCCTTAGCCATACGAGTGGCCCTTCTCTGAACCATCTCCAGGTTATCCGCATCCCTCTTGAAATGCGGTGCCCAGAACTGCACACAGTATTCCAACTGCGGTCTGACCAGCGCCTGATAGAGGGAAAGTATCACCTCCTTGGATCTATTCGTCATGCATCTGCTGATGCACGATAAAGTGCCATTAGCTTTTCTGATGGCTTTGTCACACTGCCGAATCATGTTCATCTTGGAGTCCACTAGGACTCCAAGATCCCTTTCCACTTCTGTGCCACCCAGCAGGTCATTTCCTAGGCAGTAGGTATGCTGGACATTTTTCCTCCCTAGGTGCAGCACTTTGCATTTCTCCTTGTTGAATTGCATTCTGTTGTTTTCTGCTCACTTGTCCAACCTATCCAGGTCTGCTTGCAGCTGTTCCCTGCCCTCCGACTTGTCCACTTCTCCCCACAGTTTTGTGTCATCCGCAAACTTGGACAGAGTACACTTCACTCCCTAGTCCAAGTCGCTGATGAAGATATTAAAGAGTATCGGTCCAAGGACCGAGCCCTGAGGGACCCCACTGCCCACGCCCTTCCAGGTTGAAACCGACCCATCCACCACGACTCTTTGGGTGCGACCCTCTAGCCAATTTGCCACCCACTGGACTGTGTAGTCATCCAAGTCACAGCCTCTTAACTTGTTCACCAGTATGGGGTGGGATACCATATCGAAGGCCTTCCTGAAGTCTAAGTATACGACATCCACCCCTACTCCTGCGTCCAGGCATTTCATAACCTGGTCATAAAAAGAGACTAGATTAGTCAGGCACTATCTGCCTGCTACAAACCCGTGCTGGTTTCCCCTCAGCATAATTTGTCCTTCCAGGCTCTCAAAATGTAAGCCTTGATAATTTTTTCAAAGACTTTGCCAAGGATGGAGGTGAGACTGACCGGCCTATAGTTGTCTGGGTCCTCCTTCCTCCCCTTCTTGAAAATGGGGACCACATTGGCCCTTTTCCAGTCCTCCAGGACTTGGCCTGTGAGCCACGAGCATTCAAATATTCCCGCCAGTGGCTGTGCAATGACGTCGGCCAGTGCCTTCAGCACCCTCGGATGGAGCTCATCCGGGCCTGCCGACTTAAAGGCATCCAGTTCCTCCAAGATGCACCCACTTTGTACTATTCCTAAACCATCTTGTCATCAGGGATGCTAACCAGGCAAACCAGCCTGGGCCCTGGGCTGTCAGGACTCTGAGCAGACAGACCAGCCTGAACCAAGTAGCACCTGCAGCAAGCCCCAGCGAATGTACTCTGCCCCAGTTTAGGAGCACCCTGATTGGCTGCTGGGAGTAGCACCTATCCATTACGGCCTTAGGTCTGCAGGCCATTTCACAGTTCTGTTGTAGCAACAGTTCTGTCCTGGCTCTTGCACTCTGGTTCTCCTAATTTCTGATCTTGGTTTTTCAGCTTACTATTGGACTTTGTCTTTGGATTTCCCTGAAATATTGTTCTCTGGCTTCTGACCCTGAGTTAGTTCTGTTTTTGGACTTCACCCTGTGGATTGCCCCCTGGAACCTGACCCTGGACTGTATTGTGGGCTTTGTTTTTGGATTTCCCTCTGGCTTTGTTATATGGCTCCTGCCCTTTGACCCAGGCCCTGGCTCTACTTTCCCTTGGAGGCCTAACCATTAGGCCAGACTGCCTATGCCCCAGTCCCTTACACAGAAAAATGCTTATCCAGCATCCCCTTGAAAGCCCTCAGTGAAGGAGATTCCATAATTGCCCTGGACAATTTGTTTTATTGTTCTACTTTCTTACAGTTAGGAACATTTTCCTGAGATTTGATCTAAATCTGCTTTGTTGTTGCTTAAACATATTGTCCCCTATCCTGGTCTCTGTGACAAAGAAGAAAAATGTTTCGCTGTTTTCCTAATGGAAACCTTTCAAGTATTTGATAAATACTATTATGAACTCCATCCCTCATCTCCTTTTCCCCAAAATGAACAGATTTGTTATTTCAGTTTGTTTCCCTATGCCTTGCTTTCCAAACTCTTTATTCTCTATGGGCACTTGTACACGTGATGATGTCATGATGTACATGTGACAAAAATTTCCCCTTGTGTGGGTTAATGGCATCCCACATTACACATCCCTGAGTTTTGGGGTTTTTAAATGAGCTTGCATTGTTGCAAACTAAACTACATCCCAATAAAGTTTAGTTTGCCATGTTGCAACTTGGAACATTGCAGCCATTAGCCAGCTCACCCGCCAGCTGCAGGAGAGGTGGGCAGGCTCCATGGAAAAAAAGGATTGGTCTCCACACCACTTCTATCTTCAGCAGGCTCTTGGGGCCACCTAGGAACAGGATGGCTTGCCCCTGGGACAGTGCGGGGAGGCATCAGGAGGGTGGCTGGGTGTGCTGGCACCTGGAGAAGGCAGAAGGGATGGTACATGAGGTGCAGGGCTGCCTGGGTGGGCTGGTAGCTGGCCGGGTGCTGCCCCAGCTTGAAGGTGCCTGATCCAGTGCTTCCCAAGCCTGCCTGTTCCTGGGTAGCCCCAGGTGTCCTGCTGGCTGCAGGAGGCTGCAGAAGGCAGAAGTGGCTAAGGGCCCAATCCTTTTTTTTTTTTTTTTTGACGGATCCTACCAACCTCTCCCATGGCCAGGGGGTGAGCTGACAGCTTACTGGCACAGATTACTGGCCCCCTGGTCATGAAAGAGGCAGGCAGGCTCCACTGAATGAAAAAAGGATTGGGCCCTTTGCCACTTCTGCCTTCAGAAAGCGCATGCAGCTGAAAGTACATTCACATATATACAGTGATGGAAACATAAAATCCTAGGTTTCAATTAAAAACTCACCATTTCAATTTAGGGGTATAGAATATAACCTGAAGGACTAAAACCTCATCATGTGTACAAGTGCTCTATATCACTTACCTCTGTAATAAGGCTCTGCAAAACAGCACTGTTCCATTTTGACTTCAGTTTTGAGGTTTGGATGGAAGAGTGTTTTGTTTCGAATTTCAATTTGTGTCAAAACAGCCTAACTGTTTTGCTTTGTCAAAAGAGTGAGGCTGTTTTGATATTTCACTTGACCATTGGGCTGGTGAAAGGAACTCAGCCCAGCTGGGTTGAGTTCCTAACCCCCGCCCCACAATTGGGCTGGGGAAAGGAAGTCAGCCCAGCTGGGCTGACTTCCCTTCCCCAGCCCAATCTAGTGCAGGGGATGGGAACTCAGCTCAAGTGGGCTGACTTCCTTTCTTTAGTTTGATCATAGGGCTGGGGAGGGGAACTGAGCCATGAGGCTCAGTTCCTTTCCCCAGCCTGATTGCAGGGGAACTGAGCCCCTGCTCTGTGATCGGCTTCCCACAGCCCCACGGTAGGAGACAGGGAAAGCCAGGGCTTTGCTCCCGGCTGCTGCTGGGAGCACAGCCCTGGTTCTCCCCTATCTCCCACCACCTCACTGCTGGCTGCTTTGAAACGTTTCGACTAGCCTCGTTTTATTTCGAGGCTGTTTTGAAGCCCTTTGTTTCGATTTGATTTCGCTGTTTCAAGCTTGAAATGAATCAAAACAGTGTTGAATCGAAACAGCCAGTGAAATTTCGCACAGCCCTACTCTCTAGTTTCTTTACCTACTTCTTAAAATATTGTGCCCCAAAGAGGATACAGTGCTTCAACACCAGTTGAGTGTTTCTATCAGCTGCTGTGTCTTGCACACAATGTTTCTGCAATGCAACGCAACCCAAAACTGCATTTGCCTTTTCCCCTGTAGCAGCATCACATTACTGACTCATGTTGATTTTTGGTATCTACCATAACCCTGGGACCCTTCTTGGCAGTGATACTGTCAAGCCAGTTTTTCTCCAATTTGTATTTGTACATTTGGCTTTACTTCCCCATGTATAGCACTTTATATTTGTCTTCCTTTAATTTATTTTGTTCTCTACAGCCCAGTTCTCCATTTTATTCTCCAAAGCACTTGTAACCACTCCCAGTTCTGTTTCATTTGCAAATCTGATTAGTCTGTTCTCTATCCCTGCCTCCCAGTCAGTAATAAAAATGTTAAACAGCACTGGACCCAGAACAGACCCTTGTGAAACTCCACTTGAGACCTTGTGCCATTCTGAGATAGATCAATTTATAGTTACTCTTTGCTTGTAGGTATTTAACCAATTATGCATCTGTCTATCAGGAATTCTATGTAGGCCACATTTCTCCAGTTTATGTATGAGAATAGCATCTGGAACTTTTCCAAAAACCTCACCAAAGGTCAAACTTGCTATGTCCCTGGCAGTTTCCATATCCACTAAACCAGTTACCCTGTCAAAGAAAGAAATCAAGTTGGATTGACTTGATTTGTTCTTATCAAATCCACATTAGCTGCTAGTAATAAATAACGCATGCACACTCCAGATACTAACAAACTGATTGTTTTATAATTGTTTTATAATTTCCTCTAGTAACTTGCCAGGTATTAAAGTCAAGCTAATCTATCAATAATTCTTTGGGTCATCCTTTTTCCCCTTTTAAATAATGGCCCAATCTTAGCCCTTCTGCAGTCATTGCCTTTCATCCAAGCGTTTGCAAATATTATTGTCAGTGCCTCTGAGACTTCTTCATCTAGTTCCTTCACTACCCTGAAGTGAATGCCACCAAGTCCTGCTGCCTTAAATGCATTCCAAGTATTCAAAAATTCTCTGATACGTTCTTTGCTTGGAATGATCTTCATTCCTTGCTATTCTTTATTTATATTAATTAATGTTTACATTAACACATTTTATCTAATAATATATTCTGAATGTATCTTAATTATGGTTTATAATGATTAATAATTGCCTGTGTTTGAGGACCTGAAAAACTAGTTCAATTACTAAGCACAAATGATTGTGAGAGGATTGTTGTTAAATGGAGGATTCACCACTGCCTTTTTTATTCAAAGTCATAGTAACATGGCCCTCTGATGATTGAGGAATAGATCCAATCAAAGATTGAGAGCCTCGCTTTTAGGCAGACAATCCCCAGGGTTGGGGGACCCCCGGGTTGGGCATGGAGAATCTTCATATGGTGCAAGAGGAATGTAAGGCTCCTCGGAAGGGGATCCAGACCAGCCACCATGTAGAGTATCTAAGGTAGGCACCAGGGAATGCGGAGCACAGGGTTGCCTGAAATCCACCCTTCCCTGGGGGTGGGGTTCCTCACTTGGACCACTTAATATAATGCGGGATCCACCTAGGATCCACAGCCTGGAATCTTCTCCCAAGGGTCAGTGCTATAATCTATAACTGCTATTTCAGAGGTGAGAGCAGAGGCTAAACTTTTCTTTGAAAACAGGGGTAGAGGTGGTGCTGACACCTTTTATGTAATAACCTTCTGGTTACAGCAGTCACTCAGACAGTAGGAGACCCAGAGTTAATTCCCTCTACTTGAAAGATTTAAACATACATCTCCCACTTCCCAGATGAGTGCTCATTTCAGTAAAGTGCATGAACAGATGTTAGAGCAGGGACCAGAAGCCAGGTCTCCTCACTCTCAGGTAAGTGCCCTGACTACTGTACTATAGCCTTGTTCATTCTTTCTTGCCTAATGAATCTTGAATAAAGCTTCAAACCCCTATAGCCTTCAGTCTGGTGGTTAGGCCATTCTGCTAGGACAGTAGGGGCCAACCTTTTGGGAAGATGTGCCACAAATTAGCCCTGTGCCCTCTGAGTGCCATTCTGATCACCTTTCCAGCCCTATCTGCTGCTTGGCTTCTGATTTCTACTATATCTGCCACTATGCTACCTGTCGCCTCCCCAGTCTGCTGCATGCCACACAGAGAGGTCACCCATGTTGCAGGCTGGCCAGCCCTATGCTAGGATACGAGAGTTGTGGTTTCAAACATTCTCAGATAAGGAGGGAACTGGACCTGGGTCTTCCACATTTTCTAACCACTAGCTTGTTGTGTAGATAATGCCCCTTCTTTGCTAGCTGTGTGAGAGTGGCAGTGTCACTGCAATTTGTTCAATTCTGTAGTTGTATGTTAGGTGTACTCTAAAAAAATTCCTACTGGATTGAGTCCCTCAGGGGACTTTGGCAAAGAAATGACTAATTGTTGATTTCCAATCAGGCTTAGGACTGAAATATGTGTTGAGCTGCTCAGCACTGTCAAGACTAAGGTGCTTCTGAGGAACTTTAAGGGCAAAAAGTGAGGTGACAATGGAATTTAGGACTAAGTATAGGCAGTCAAAAAGCCAGAGGCTGAATCAATTCAATCTTCATAGGTTAGTCTAAATTGCACAGATTGAACCAATAAGCAAGCGAACAAACATTCACTTTAGATTCCAGAATTGCAGCCACATGCCTTCAGTGGCACAGACCAAAATATGGGGGACACTAAAGCATGTTTCCCTGTTCAGCTGAAGCAGATAGCTAGGGCCAAGGCTAGCCTGCCTACCCTGTGAGAGGGGGTTTGCAGGGGAGGTGCAAAGCATCCTGGGACTCTGGGGGACTGTGAGTTAACTTGAAACTGGATCAGATCTGGGAGAGAAGTTCAATAAACAGATTTAACCTCAATCAATTAAGTCTGATACTACATCCATCCAGGTTTATCTTAAACCAGTTTTGGCCATTTTGAAAGCAGTGTGTGTGCACTGAACTTTTGTTGTGTTACAGATCTGAACTAGTTTCCGATCACTTATACCACTTTATGTGTAATTTCTGTCCCTGGCCTAGGTGACTGTTATGTGGCAGCTAAGCAGAGATTTTCAGTATCACAGTTTTGCACTGATGACTCTAAATTCCATTAGAAGCACACTTAAAGCATCTAAGTGCTTGCTTTGTATCTGGACCCTAAAACTAGAAATGGCACCCACCAGAGATATATGTACACCTACTTTATTTTAGTAGTACATTCCTCAAATCAGGTTTGGGCAGTTTAAACCAGTGATTCACAACTGAGTTGTTGTAGCAAGTTAGGGTGCCATGACATCCTTTTAAGGGTGCCATAGTGTTTTGTATGCAAATGCCTATACCTGATTCACAAGATTAACCCAGAGATTTCAAGTAGAAATGCTTTTGGTAAAAAATATATTGATCTGTTGCAGTCTTTATGGGTGCATCTACTCATGCAGGCACATATGCTTACAGCAGCTCAAATAGGAGTGGCACAAATTTGAGCCGGGGATTTTTGCCTTAGTGCACATGCCCGGACAAGCACTTTGGTCTGAGGGGAGTTGTGCCACTTGGGGCAAAATCACCCTGCCCGGCTCCTCCCAGATCTGCAGCTAAGGGGAGTGAGAGCCTGAGAACTCCTGGTCCTGTGTGAAGGTACACTAGCGGGCTGCACTGGGTAGGGCTGGGTCATGTCCAGCTGCGCACTTTGTGAAAGGGCTCGAATGGGGGCCAAAGCACATCTGCCTCCCTACCCAACCCCTCAGTGGCAGCAGCAGCAGCCAGCACAGTTGTGGCCTGGCTGCAGGCACAGCTAACAGTGACACGGCACTGTCTGATCCAGGCTCTGTACATGCTGAACGGACTTGGCCCAGCCCACTAACACACAGATTTCCTGGTCCTGTCCACAGTTTCATAGTAGCTAGGGTCAGGAGGGACCTGAACAGATCATCTAGCCTGACCCCCTGCCACAGGCAGGAATGAATGCTGGGTTCACAAGACCCCAGACAGGTGATCATCCAACCTCCTCTTGAATATGCCCAAGGTACGGGCGAGGATCACTTCCCTGGGAAGTTGGTTCCAGATTTTGGCCACCCTAACTGTAAAATATTGCCTTCTGATCTCCAACCTAAACCTATTCTCCATCAGCTTATGACCATTGTTCCTTGTCACCCCAGGTGGTGCTGGGGAAAAAAGAGCTCTGCCTATTTGTGGTTGATCCCCCTTGATGAGCTTGTAGGCAGCCACCAGGTCCCCCCCTCAGCCTCCTCTTGCTAAGGCTGAACAGGTTCAGGTCCTTCAGTCTCTCCTCATAGGGCCTGTCTTGCTGCCCTCTCACCAAGCGGGTGGCCCTCCTCTGAACCCTCTCCAGGCTGGCCACATTCCTTTTGAAGTGCGGTGCCCAGTACTGGACACAGTACTCCAACTGCGGTCTGACCAAAGTCGTGTAGAGGGGGAGTATCATCTCTCTGGACCGGCTTGAGATGCACCTTTGGATGCCACTTACTGGAGTGGCCAAGGTCTGGAACGGGCTCCCAAGGGAGGTGGTGCTCTCCCCTACCCTGGGGGTCTTCAAGAGAAGGTTAGATAAGCATCTAGCTGAGGTCATCTAGACCCAGCACTCTTTCCTGCCTATGCAGGGGGTCGGACTCGATGATCTATTGAGGTCCCTTCCGACCCTAACATCTATGAATCTATGAATCTATGCATGACAAAGTATGGCTGGCCTTGCTGGCTGCGGTCTGGCATTGGCGGCTCATGTTCATCTTGGAGTCAATAATGACTCTGAGATCTCTTTCCTCCTCTGTGCTTTCAAGAAGGGAACTCCCCAGCCTGTATGTATGCTGTGGATTCCTTCTCCCAAGGTGCAGCACCCTGCATTTGTCTATGTTGAACCCCATTCCTATTCTCATCTGCCCACTTTTGTAGTCTGTCCAAAGCCATGTGCTAGTGGGCTGGGCTGGGCTGGGCTGGGCTGGGTCTGTTCAGCATGTACGGAAGCCCGGTCACACAGTACCGCATTGCGGCCACCTGGCTGCTGCCACCGGTGCTACGAGGGGTGGTGGGGCAGGTGTGTAGTAGCCCCCGCTCGAGCTCCTCCAAAAACCTACCTGTGGCAGGGCACTGTTGGTGCCTGCTGCTTTAAGACTGGAGCCAAGCATCCAGCAGGTGCTTGATTGCAGTGGCTATTTTAGATCTCTGGCCCCCCATATAAACAGATCAGCTTCCTGCTGGCAGGGCAGGCAGTAACATCGTCTAGCTGCAAGGCTCCATAACATTGTAGAGGTAGGGGAGGAGCTGTAAGGGATGGATTGGAGGCTCCTGGTCCTGGGCATGACCAAAAACTACACACTGCTGGGAGTGGATGGCCTGGTGGGGCTCTTAGTGGTGCAGGAGCCCCCGGGAAATGCCAGGCCAGTTGCCACCCCAGTGAAAGGAGGGTAGGGGTGCCTTAACCCTAGCCCTCACCTTTGAGTGGGTTTGCGTCACACCGGAGGCAGTTGGGGCCAAGCACAGCTGCAGCCACCTGAGCCCTGTGGGGGTGCAAGACCCTGAGAGGGAAGGTTGGAGGCCAGGCACAGTGGTGGCCACCTGAGCCCTGTGGGGTGTGAAACCCTGAGGAGGGAGAGTGGGGGGCCAGGCATGGCTGTGGCCACCTGAGCCCTATCTGGATGCAAGCCCTGAAGAGGGAGAGTCAGGGGCCAGGCACAGCTGCGGCCACCTGAACCCTATCTGGGTGCAAGCCCCAAGGAGAAGAGTGGGGGGCCAGGCACGGCTGTGGCCAGCTGAGCTCTATAGGGTGCAAGACCCCAAGGAAGGAGAGTGGGGGGAGAGTGGGGGGGAAGGAACAGGCACAGCTGCGGCCACCTGAGCCCTATCTGGGTGCAAGCCCTGAGAGGAAATGCTGGGGCCAGGCATGGCTACGGCCACCTGAGCCCACCAGGGAGTAAAGCCCCATGGCCCCGAGTGAAGGGGGCATAGATGAGCAGCCCCAAGTGAGGGGGTGGTATGGAGCCCTAAGTGAAGGGAGCAGAGAGAAGTAGCCCCAAGTGAGGGGCAGTGTGGAGCCCCAAGTGAAGGGGGAAGAGATGAGTAGCCCCAAGCGAGGGGAGTAGGCCAAGGTAGGTCTTCAGATGCCTGAGGCTGTTTGGGCCAGAGGTCGAGTAAAGGGGGCTCAGCCCAAGAGAGAGAGGTGAGTCCGGACCCTGGTAAGTCCTCCACTGGTGGGAAGCTGAGTGTGGGTCAAAACTAAGACCTTAAGTAGCACCATGATCTGCTGCTCCAGGGGGGGGAGTGAGAGTCCCCTGTGAGACCCTGGAGCACCAGTTGTGGTGTGAGGTATCCCAACTCCCACATCCAGGAATGTGGACCCGGGAGAGAGAGTGGGGCTAATGAGAGAGGCTGGAGGTAGAGTACCCCCTTGATTGGTCAATGCTGGGGCCAGTACCAGGAAGGTGAAAAGGGCCAGGGTCCCACCATGAGGGATGCCCAGAGCTGAGGGCCCAGGGTCCTGCCTGGCCTTGGAGGTGAAGCCAGGACCTGAGTCGCCGAAGGTCCTGGGGGGACCACGCCCGAGAGGAGAGAGCTATAGGGAGCTCGGCAGCCTGAATAATGGCGGAGTAGGCCACCTGAGCAGAGGAATCAAAGCGGGGTCCTGATAGGAGGATTCTGGAGTCCAGTGTAGGCCTGGTGTGACTAACAGCTGGATGCCATTTGTAAGGCATGGGCTGAGGTGTAGGGGAGGTTTGGAGCTGCAGATAGCACCCCCTGGCGTCGGGGCATAAAACGAGCAGCATCCTGCTTAATTAATAGGAACAAGGTGTGGCAGGAAAGTCAGGTGGGAGGTGTGCCCAAAGGTAAGGGGGGAACCTAGCACAGTGGCTAGGTGGGGACCCCCACTTTGCCACACTACCCACAGACTGCACATCCCTCCCGCCACTCCTCACACCCACCCACACCCATAACGCCCCTCACCACCCAGCCCCACATCCCTACTTACCCATAACAGCACCCAGGCCCTGATCTTTGCCATGCTTCTGCTTGCCCCAGCACACTAAGGGCTTGTGCCCCATGTGCTGGGGCACCAGGAGCCATCTCTCTGAAGGACTGGCTCCTAGGTTCTCAGGGCACAGTCAGGGACCGTGTCCTGCTCCACCTTTTTTCCCCCTGTGTTTTATTTTGAGACCTGGATATCCAGGTATCAAATTTTGAGCCCGTGCTGCAAATATGCAGAGTGGGGAATGTTTCTTTTCCCAATGTGCCTCTTGCCACGTCTCAAACTGACTGCTTTGAGGTGTGGCAAGAGGCACATGCAGGCTCATCTGGACATGCCCTATGAGTGCTTTGCAATAAAAAAAATTATTAATTTTCTGTAGTAAAAAAAACAAACCCGCATGAAGGCTAAGAGCTGGGTGGGTGTCCTGAGTCTAAGGAGGAGTGTCTGGAGCCTAAAAAGGCTGTGAATCACTTGTCTAAACAAAGATAAATATTTCTTTAAGGAAAATCATTAAGATCTTTAAGGAAAGAAATACAGTGATCAGCAGTTTTACAAGAGAGGATGTTCAGGTTACATAAAAGGATGTTGTTATTCTTGTTACTTGTCGGGACCCAGGGCAGCTGGCCAGCAGCTCTCCCTGACTCCCACCCAGGCAGATAAGGGTCCGGGGCCTTAGAAGGCCGTCAGGCAGGTACTTGTGATGCTTGGAGTGGAATTAATTAGGCGGACGCTTATCGGTTGTAAAGCAAGATTATTTATTCACACCGTTAAGGTGGTGAATAGCGGAGGTCAGAGATACTTGGTTAGTTATAGCTTAAGGTTCGTAGGTCGTATGTCGGTCTGTATAAGAGTTCGTCGGTCGGGCAGATAAATGGAGAAAAAGGTCGGGCCGGCAGGTCATTGATTTACGTCTGATTAGGTCGAGACGGGGGAGACTGACAAGTGATCAATTTGTCAGTTATTCTCACGCATACGTTCAGAGGTTTTTAAGGTGTGTGCGCGGAGGTCTCCCCTTTCTTCACAGAAGTGAAGACGGGTTTTATTTGTGTAATAGCCAATTGCTTTTCGCCACGTCATAAATTTAATTAGAATCCCCAATTATTTAGCATTCTTCGTTAGGGTCTTATCATAGGGTTATTCCTTGTTTTCTTTGACCAATTATAATGATTTATGTACAGCACAGAAGGCTAAGTTTTATCTCTGTTAGTGTCGCAGTTATAAATTTCTTTTTGACATGCGCAGCAAAAAACTGTTACTATCTTCTTGTTAGTTAAATCTTAGTTAACCTAGTGTAGAAAAAAAACTGTTTTGAATGGTTTTACTTGTTTGTGACATGGGCACTACTTAATTTGGTTGTGACATGCCCCCTTGCCCATGGCACAGCAAGTCATATCATGTTTATATATAGACCATTTTGTTTATCATTGTTAGTGTTTGGTAAGCGAGTGTATATAAAAGCAAAAAGCGTGGTTAACTTTGTTTTGAGATATTGTAAAATCTAATAACTAAAACACATAAATATAACAATGGCTATTATGATCAATGATAAACATAAGATAATCAAAGACGCCGATATTTTAATTAACTTAAACGCAGTAAACTGTTATCCTTGATTTTATGTAATCTTTTTTCATTTGATTTTTTAACGTAACTGAGTGTGAGGTATTAGATTAACGCCCCCTATACAGAGGGTTTTTAAAATCGTGGCTTATTATATTTGAGTTAAATCGTAGCTCTGAAAACACTAATTTTTTGTACCGTCATTAGTGGCCTTTCTTTATTTTTTTTATTGTCACCTCTCTTCTCAAACCGTTTTTTTTTTTTTTTTTTGGAATGTATAGGTTCCTTTAGAACCTTGACTATTTGCCCCCTTCCATTATCATCTCCCTCATCTCTTTTGTTATGTTTTTTTATTAATGTTTTTGTTTATATCCGACTTTTTTGTGACATCCCCCAAACCTTTAGACTATCAATGTTGTTTTTTTTTAATAATTTAGAGCTTTTTATTTAAAACATTATGACTTGGCTTTACTGTGTAAAGTCTCGAACAGGCTTTAAAATAAAACAAAAGAAGTATGTATAAGATCATTAACAGGAAAAGAAAAACCATAAAATGAGTCGTTAGTTATGTCTTTGGCCTAAAATGACAGAAGGTTTATGATCGAGTTGGAGGTTTTGAAGTCAGCTCCGTTCGCCGAGGAATCTGTTGGTAACAGCAGGAATAGAGCGACGACCCTGCTCGTGACATATGAGTAGGTGGCCATTGTGGCGTTGACCTGGGTGTGTTGTAGGTTGGTGTTTGGTGATTTTTGTGATGGGGCAGTCACAGATTGTCTCTTTGTCACCGCTGGGCCTGTAAGGGGACAAAACAAACAAACAGACAAACAAAGAAAACTAAAAGCAATAAAATTGTCTTTTGTATATCTATGAGCATAATGTCGTAGTGGTTGGAATAGTTTATAGATGCCCCCTTTGAGTAGTTATTTGTTGGGGCAGGCTGCGGTGTTATCCGGAATGTGTTGTTAGGCTTGGGTGCCTCCGGGGCCCGGACCAGTTGGCAGGATCGGTCGAAGTTGGTAGCCTAGTATATGTGTCAGTTGTCGTTGTCCCGCATTTCTTAGGATGTGTAGTCGTTGTTTGGTAAGCGTGAAGTGGTTTAGGAGGAACCCAAGCATGGCTCTTTTTTTTGGTGTCCTTTGGGGTGGCAGTCTTGATTTTTTTCGTGAGTTGAATTGGGAATGTCTTGGCTTTTGATGTTTGACTGGATATGTAGTAAGATAGTTTAGGGCGACGGCTGAGTTTGTAGTTGTTGATTTTATAAGAGCTTGTAGTCGTGGAAGTTGACTTAAAATATTTTTTGTTGGCTGAGTAACGAGCAGGTTGAGGAGAAGGCAAAGGGTGATGGTGTCCTCTTTTTTATAAATCTTTATGTATGCTTTGATGACATTAAGGGTGGTGGTGGTGGTTGTATCTTTTAGGTTGGTTATTTGTTTGGTTATTGTTATAGGATGAGCGGCAGCTGTAGTTGTTATTGTGTCTGATGGGAGGATCGGATTTTCGCTCGTTGTCCCCTCCCTGTGGTATGGAGGTGGGGCCGTTGGGAGCGACGTCATCTCAGGGGGCAGGCTTGTTGGGTGGAGTCCCACCTGTTCTTTTGTGGCTCCGCCCTTCTTTTTCAGGTCCTCCAGGCAGCTCATATTTTTTTTGGTGTCATTTTTTTGTGGCGACGGAGGGTTTTGGCACGTTGTTATCTCTGCAGCAGCTTTGCTGACTGTAGCTAACTGGGTTTTTAAGTTTGTATTTTTACGCAGTAGGAGTGACACTATGTTAATTATTTTTTTTTTTTGTCCCACTCGGAGCTTGTCCACTCCCTTTCAACTCCCTCTTTTTTTTTTAGCGAGAAGTAGCTGCTGATGCACCCTGTCTCTGTTTCGCTCGCTTGGTGATAAGCGATGTGGGCCCATAATTTATCCGCGTTATCTATGCGGTGCCCCCCACTACACCAGGGGCAGTTTTTAATTAATTTTATCTTCATCACATTTTTTTGTATCCTGTTCGTGACGCCATGTCGGGACCCAGGGCAGCTGGCCAGCAGCTCTCCCTGACTCCCACCCGGGCAGATAAGGGTCCGGGGCCTTAGAAGGCCGTCAGGCAGGTACTTGTGACGCTTGGAGTGGAATTAATTAGGCGGACACTTATCGGTTGTAAAGCAAGATTATTTACTCATGCCGTTAAGGTGGTGAATAGCGGAGGTCAGAGATACTTGGTTAGTTATAGCTTAAGGTTCGTAGGTCGTATGTCGGTCTGCATAAGAGTTCGTCGGTCGGGCAGATAAATGGAGAAAAAGGTCGGGCCGGCAGGTCGTTGATTTACGTCTGATTAGGTCGAGACGGGGGAGACTGACAAGTGATCAATTTGTCAGTTATTCTCACGCATACGTTCAGAGGTTTTTAAGGTGTGTGCGCGGAGGTCTCCCCTTTCTTCACAGAAGTGAAGACGGGTTTTATTTGTGTAATAGCCAATTGCTTTTCGCCACATCATAAATTTAATTAGAATCCCCAATTATTTAGCATTCTTCGTTAGGGTCTTATCATAGGGTTATTCCTTGTTTTCTTTGACCAATTATAATGATTTATGTACAGCACAGAAGGCTAAGTTTTATCTCTGTTAGTGTCGCAGTTATAAATTTCTTTTTGACATGCGCAGCAAAAAACTGTTACTATCTTCTTGTTAGTTAACTCTTAGTTAACCTAGTGTAGAAAAAAAACTGTTTTGAATGGTTTTACTTGTTTGTGACATGGGCACTACTTAATTTGGTTGTGACATTACTGAACAAAATCCCTGAACAAAATGTGGGTTAAAGCACAGACCACATTGCATCCTATCTCAGGGCAGTTTTTTAAACAATATATCTTGAAACAAAGCTTACTTACAAGTAACTGGTGTTCTTTGAGATATGTTTTCCCCAGATGCATTTGATTGACTTCTGCAATGCATTCTTTGTGAAGCTGCCCTCAAAGTCCAAGAAGCTGCAGCTGATGCAGCATGCCTTCTGATGGAAGTGGGTTGCCAGGAAAACATAACCCCAGTGCTTCAGAGTCTACACGGACTACGAATAGCTTTCTGGGCATAATTCAAGGTGCTGGTTTTGACCTAAACAGTCTAAGCCTTGCATACCTAAGGGACCACCTTCTCCTTCATGCTCCATTGCAATCGCTAAAATCATCTGAGGGCAACATCCTGAGGGCAACATCAAGAGGGATGTGGACAACATCGAGAGGGTCCAGAGGAGGTCCACCTACCTGATCCGGGGACAGCAGGGCAGACCCTACAGTAAGAGGCTACGGGACCTGAACCTGGTCAGTTCTCACAAGAGAAGGCTGAGGGGGGACCTGGTGACTGTCTATAAACTCACTAGGGGGGACCAGAAGGGGTTGGGGGAGACTTTGTTTCCCCTAGCGCCCCCCGGGATAACAAGAAATAATGGCCACAAGTTGCTGGAGAGTAGGTTTAGATTAAACATCCATAAGAACTACTTCACAGTTAGGGCATCTAGGATCTGGAACCAACTTCCAAGGGAAGTGGTGCTGGCTCCTACCCTGGGGGTCTTTAAGAAGCGGCTTGATGCCTACCTGGCTGGTATCATTTGAGCCCAGTTTTCTTCCTGACCAGGCAGGGGGTCAGACTTGAAGATCTACAAGGTCCCCTACTTCTATTATTCTATGATCCTGAAAGTACAATCCGTGCACCTAGTCCGCTGGGCAAAAGTGTCTGTGAGGTCATGCTCAATTGCTCCTCAACTTTGGAATTCCCTTCCTCTTGAAACCTGTAAGAGCCTAAGCATGGACATCTTCCAGAAGTGCTGTGAGACCTTCCTATTTGTGCATGTCTTACACAAAAGGTTTAAGACCTGCACAAATAGGAAAGCAGGTGATCGGCAAAAAAAAAAAGCTAGGCTAGGATATTGTTTAGGGGGGTTTTGTTCTATGTTGAATTTCCTTTTTAAATTCTGTTCTATTGTTCATTCTCCTGTTTTATAAGTTACTCCATCCTTTTACAATATGCAGTGCTGAGCCTTTGTTGGGAAGGGCGGCATATAAATTGAATAAATAAATGCACGTTAACACTGTGTGCACATGTTCACCTCAAGCCCTCAAGCTTGGAGACTTTTTTGTCTCATAAAAGTGTTCATATTGTGCAACATAATCTCTCCTCCTATTCTGTTCCTGCCACCTCTTTACTTGTGCTGTGTGGTGAGGATACAAACACACAAGTTGTGGAGTGCAGTTTTTGATCCTCAATTTCCTCTCAAACATAGAGTTCTAGAATCAGACCAGGCTACAAGGAAGAGGGTGGGGGCAGGATGTGGAAGACCAGGGACCCTGTAAATGTTAAGGTCATCAACATATGCTTTCTGCCCCATAGGGAGATGTCCATCAAACTAAGCACTAATAGTTAAGAAATATAGAATAGACCTCCTTGCTTCCACTGGAAAGGTCCTTCCACTATAACAGGGAGAACCTGACTAGCACATGCTCAGGGAAATTTTTTTGGGGCGGGGATGAAGACAGCAGATCCAAAACTGCATGCATCTGAGGTGTAGTCCGGCATGCACTGTCACAAATATGCCATGTGACAGATGTGGCTTAGGGTAGAGGCAAGTTCTCACTCATATAATCAGATGCATATCAGCCTTTGAGATGAGGACCAGTAAGGGCTGGAAATGGTCCCACAAGATGGAGACTTTGGTCAACAGAGAGTCCAGGTTGGCTCCTGTGAACTCCAGTCTCTGAACAGGAAGAAAGTTTGACACACAACTTGACAGGAAGCATAGTGATATGTTCTCAGAGGAGTTTTCCTTTAAGGGGCTAATCATCCAAGGAAAGATAAACCACCAGCATTTTATTCCCTGAGATAAATGCTACCACTGCAAGGTCCTTGGAGATGATCCTCAAGAGGTAACCAGTTGGATTTTGTACCGGTAATGGTCCTAGCCCAACACAGAGGGCTGGATTCCTCTGCGAGGGCTGGATTACAGTATGGAACTCTGCATCATAATTACTGACAGATGTAAACTGGTCTTCCCACTGTAAGAGACATGTTACTGGCTAACATTATCCTCTTAAATTAGAACTTGTGAATGAAGGTCTTAATATTCCTTCGTATTCCCACAGCAGACAGTGCTGGTAGGAGGCACTACCAAGAATATGGGGGCTGTTGAGAGAGCTGTCACTTGGGAAAATATTAGAACCATTGAGTAGCTGGAGGGTGTCTTGATTCACCAAGCTGAGATGGAGGCATAAGCACCAATGTTCATAGTGTTGAAAGTGAAGCTAAAGACTCCTAACTAGTAGAAGAGGTGAGGCTGAGGAATGTCTCAGAAGTTTATCTCCATGCTTCTTGTGCACTGTTGGAACAGGCTGTACAGAACCAGAAGTCCATACTGAAACCTTTGTTCTGGGACATCACCAAACTTCAACACAATCAGCCTGGAGCTATGAAGTCCTGGAACAGGATGGTCAAGGAGATGGTGAGACAGCTGTCCTTGCTGCACCCCAGGACAGGGACATGCAGTGTGATTGGCACAGGGCCTGAGGAGGGTTGGGACTAGGGGAAGTAGGGTACTGGTAAAGCAAACACTTCCAAATCTGAAGAATGTGTACCCATGGTGAAAATATGTACATGGGCAAGCACTTCAGTGATTATGGGTTTTGTTTTGTTTTGTTTTGTTACCATCCAGTACCTGTATATTGGGCCAATGTTCATGTAAGGTTGGCCCCAATAGATCACATTATCACTTGTGTAAAAGTTTTGTGAACTATGTTCTAGCACAGCAAATTTAATTCAAATTTACAAAAGCTAATGAGCATCTATGAACCAATACAAGCTCTTTATATGTTTGGGTTGGATATATGCTCAAATTGGATGCTTTATCAGAACAAGCGATCAACACACAAAATAAATGTGATTTGTTCTGAAAAGAAGATTTTCTGCCTCAGTCATTATATATAGAGAAATTCCAAGAATGGGGTGATATGGTGGATGATTTTATTTTAAGAAAAAATGTTAAGCCTTTGAAAGAATTTAGAAAGGTTAATACATTTGTTCCAGTAAAGATCTAAATTAAGGTTTATTTATATAAAGCAATGTATCAGCCACAATTTTAAAGCAGAAAAATGTTTTGCGTAATATGTAGTATCTTGGGAACTGTGACTAGAATTGTGCACTCTAGGAAAAGTCTGTTTTTTTGAAGATTAACTCCTTAGGCAAATGTACTTGTGCTTGAATAACTTCTAAAAAATGGATTCATCCATTCATAGTGGACCCTTGCTGTAGCCAAAAGAGATAAGGTTTCCTTTACTTTGGGGTTATTCAAGCACTCAAAGAGCTACTGCAGTCCCAAATCCAAGATTGTAGAAATGGTTCAAGAGCAAAATAGGGTAATAAGGATTTAGGCTGTTTAATTATATCCAACATACAACCTTGCAATCAAGTCTGACATCAGCAAAACATTTGTATTTCTAACTAATCCAGCCTGGCAAAAAGGGGCTACAGAATAAATTAAGTGGCTCAAAACTCAGTTCTCAAGAAACTGGTAATGTTTTGAATACAAGGGAAATTGTAATTTAAATTATCAGGAACTAGAAATATGCTAATAATTAACATGTAAAAAAAGGGGGGAAATAGTTTTCTCTATTGCTGCTTCCTTTAATAAAAGATTGGTTTTATCTTCAGAAAATTCAGATTTGTGCCTGTGAGTATAACATCCCAATCCGCAAAGATAACAATATTATATTTGGAAATAAAGGGATGCCATTAGCTATGTTAGTTGGAAGTCAGGAAAGGCAGAGATGAACCTTTGGGAATAACGACTTTCTAAAATAGAGATAAGGTAAATAGCATTGAACAATTACAACACATTGGGCCATACTATGCAACCCATCCAAGTTTCACTGGGCTAAATTTGACCTGTTAGTTGAATTAGTAAGCTTGCTTGGCACTTGTGTGTATATATAGATGTACACACACAGGTTACAATCTAGCATAGACAGACAAAAATAGTTTGACACAAGTCCCTTCCAGCCCTAATGTTATATATAACAACATTTTGAAAGAGACTTTTACGTGGCTTCCATTTGCATGTGCACCACTTTGCATCATGCTTATCTTTGTGTATAATTTTTACAAAGTATTGCATGACAATGATAATGTCCATAAAACCCCTCCTATATTTACACATGCAAATTACTTCATAGTACGCCGTTGAGTTCTGCCATTTGTAGACAAGACAGTGGGCAAAAACTGAACATAGTCTACATTTGGAAAATGTGATCAATAGAACCTAAACAATTTTATCTACCCTAGGTGATGAGGGAATCTTGCCATGACTGTTGTTGAAAGGCTGTGAAATGAATGACCTTATAAACAGTCTTCACTGGACCGTCTGGACCATTCTGGAATATCTTCTATCTGTACATAATTACCAGAGGCAGTTGAAGACTTATGGCTTGGAAATCACATCTGCTCAAGCACTTTTTGCCCTGACAACAACTTCCAAAGCTGTGTATGTAAATCTTCAAACTCCATTAAGAAACCAAGTAAAATCAATATTTGTGTAACAATTTAATTGTCTGAACTGGCTATAAAACCACAACAACCTATGTTGCATTAGATTTTAGTAAATCTTTCAAGTGCAATGGTAACTATACACAGAATTTCCTTTACATATATCTCAAAGAGCTTTAAAAAAAGGTGAGAATATAATTGCCATGACTACCAATGAAAAGCTAATGGAAAATAAAATAAGTATCAGTGCTTCCATTTTAAATGATAAGAATGAGGAAGAGAATACAAGTATGCTCATTCTGACCTACATTGGATTGGCAGTTCATTCAGAAACTAGCATCTATGGGGATCATTCTCCTTTAACTGCTGCCAGGATGAAATACCTAGGATTATTTACTGATAGGACAACCATAAAAGAAACATGGGTTTAAATTAATTTTGGACAGCTCTGGGAACTTTTTTAATATGACTGTAAAAGAAAGCTGTTCCCTGGCCCCTGTTACAAGCAAGAGCCCAAGTACACTTGGGGTAATCAGCCAACTTACCTGGGAGTAGTGCCAGGAGCATGCTGTTGCCAGCGAGTCCATATGGGAATAACCCTGGAAGTGCAAGTGGGCACATGGCTGCAGGCAGCCACGTGCCTAGGGAAGCTGCATTTCATTGGCTCCTGGGAGTTCCAGAGGGCCCAAAAAAGAGAGGGCTGAGTCACTGAACCCCTGGAGAGGGGAGAGCACGGTCTCCTGGAGGAGAGTAGTGCAATTCTGTGTGAAGGCACAGAGAAAAGCTGTGGAACAATGAATCTAGGTCCTGGTCTACAGATGAGCCTCAGGCAGCTGGAGAAGAAGCCAATGAAGAATAACCAGTGGAGACAAGGTGGCCACTCAATCCATTAGTCTTGCAACTAGGATATGGGTAAGCCATTTGTGAGGGGAGTAGTCATTGAGCTCCTGTAGGAAACCTATGGCGCTGATGGGCTGGCAATGGTAGGGCCAATGAAAGAGTACTTTCAAGGAAAGCTAAAGGATTCAATAAGTGTGAGGATGGTGAGCATGCTAATTGATGAGGCATAAATTAAAATTAATTGATTGAGAAAAGATCTGTTTATTCAGGAAGTACAAGTAATTGATACTGGACTCTTAGGATGAGTAGCCATATGCAAGGACCCTCTTTAGTAGGGGCAAGTAAGCAAACTAACATGGCATAAATGGGAAAAAATTTAGCCCTGAAAAACTCATGGACTGGAAAGGTATAAATAAGTGTGGAGTGATAAGGTGAGCTGCTGATCAAAAGACTCAGATGTATTTGTAAAACTATAGGTACAGTCTGGCAGCTGTGGTGAGGGCAGGGTGTAGGGGAGGTGGAGTCCAGTGAAAAGGATGAAATCCCTGTTGATCTGTTCCCCTTTTGCAACATTTAGCTTTCCCTCGATTTGTTTGATATCAAGGCATGGCAGAAAAGCACAAAGGAAGCAGGTAACAGCCCACAGGGAATGTTAAATGAAACTTCACAGCCGATGACATTGATCTTGAATACTGAAACAATAATAGACTAAAAACACTCAGGCTTAGGTTTAAACCCAGTGTGGAGCTAGTTTCCATTATAGGGAGGGGGCTTATCTTTTAGGTTAGAGTTTATACTGGTGTTTTGTGGATAGGTGTGAGGGGTGATCTGCGGCCCTAGAGGCAAGGGATTACCTTGAACTTGGCTGGGAGCAGACTCAAGGCAGAGTGAGTGACTAGCAAGCCCAGAGCAGGGGAGCGTGTGGGGGCCAGAGGCCTAATGAGAGCCAAAGCAGGTTTTGGGCACCTATACATGAGCCTGAAGCCTCCTCCAATGCATTCAAATTAATCAAGTTTTCTGGAGCATTCTAATTATAATGCTAATTAGACACCAGCAGCCTTGGCGTCTCATGTATCCAACATCCTATGCTTCAAAATGATGGTTGGGGCACTTTAATTATAGCTTGTAGAACAAGTTTTAGTTAAAGCACCCCTGCTACCATTTAGAAGCGTGGGATGCTGAATACATGAGATGCTGGAGATGATTTAATTAGAGAGGCTCCTGAGAGCTACTCTAAATAAAAGGCCACCCCCCGCCCCCCTCCCCGGAGCATGTGTAAAGACTACCTTAGTGAACAAGAAGGGCTGGGACCCAGAAGCCAGGTCTCGTGCAGTGGGCCTAGGCTACAGGAACCAGCCAAGACAAAATGGGGGCTGAGGCTGGAAAGGCGACTTGAGATGGGCTGATGTCAAGTTAGATTCATAGATGTTAGGGTTGGAAGGGACCTCAATAGATCATCGAGTCCGACCCCCTGCATACGCAGGAAAGAGTGCTGGGTCTAGATGACCCCAGCTAGATGCATATCCAACCTCCTCTTCAAGACCCCCAGGGTAGGGGAGAGCACCACCTCCCTTGGGAGCCCGTTCCAGACCTTGGCCACTCGAACTGTGAAGAAGTTCCTCCTAATGTCCAATCTAAATCTGCTCTCTGCTAGCTTGTGGCCATTATTTCTTGTAACCCCTGGGGGCGCCTGGATGAATAAAACCTCACCAATTCCCTTCTGTGCCCCCGTGATGAACTTATAGGCAGCCACAAGGTCGCCTCTCAACCTTCTCTTGCGGAGGCTGAAAAGGTCCAGGTTTCTAGTCTCTCCTCGTAGGGCTTGGTCTGCAGGCCCTTAACCATACGAGTGGCCCTTCACTGGACCCTCTCCAGGTTATCTGCATCCCTCTTGAATTGCGGTGCCTAGAATTGCACTCAGTACTTCAACTGCGGTCTGACCAGTGCCCAATAGAGGGGAAGTATCATCTCTTTGGATCTATTCGTCATGCATCTGCTGATGTACGATAAAGTGCCATTAGCTTTTCTGATGGCTTCGTCACACTGCTGACTCATGTTCATCTTGGAGTCCACTAGGACTCCAAGATCCCTTTCCACTTCCGTGCCACCCAGCAGGTCATTTCTTAGGCAGTAGGTATGCTGGACATTTTTCCTCCCTAGGTGCAGCACTTTGCATTTCTCCTTGTTGAATTGCATTCTGTTGTTTTCTGCCCACTTGTCCAACCTGTCCAGGTCTGCTTGTAGTTGTTCCCTGCCTTCCGGCGTGTCCACTTCTCCCCACAGTTTTGTGTCATCCGCGAACTTGGACAGAGTGCACTTCACTCCCTCGTCCAAGTCGCTGATGAAGACATTGAAGAGTATCGGTCCAAGGACCGAGCCCTGCGGGAACCCACTGCCCACACCCTTCTAGGTCGAGACTGACCCATCCACCACGACTCTTTGGGTGCGACCCTCTAGCCAATTCACCACCCACCGGACTGTGTAGTCATCCAAGTCACAGCTTCTTAACTTGTTCACCAGTATGGGGTGGGATACCGTATCGAAGGCCTTCCTGAAGTCTAAGTATATGACATCCACCCCTACTCCTGTGTCTAGGCATTTCGTAACCTGGTCATAAAAAGAGATTAGATTAGTCAGGCATGATCTACCTGCTACAAACCCGTGCTGGTTTCCCCTCAGCATAATTTGTCCTGCCGGGCTTTCGCAAATGTGAGCCTTGATAATTTTTTCAAAGACTTTGCCAAGGATGGAGGTGAGACTGACTGGCCTATAGTTGCCCAGGTCCTCCTTCCTCCCCTTCCTGAAAATGGGGACCACGTTGGCCCTTTTCCAGTCCTCCAGGACTTGGCCCGTGCGCCACGAGCGTTCAAATATTCCCACCAGTGGCTGTGCAATGACGTCGGCCAGTGCCTTCAGTACCCTCGGATGGAGCTCATCCAGGCCTGCCGACTTAAAAGCATCCAGTTCCTCGAAGTGACTCTGCACCATCTCAGGGTCTACGCATGGTAGTCTGGTGTCTTGCTGCTGCCTCTCTACAATCCCAGTGAGAGCCTTGTCTTGCCCCTCTCTGAGAGGCAAGAACACTGAGGCAAAGAACTCGTTGAGGAGTTCAGCTTTGTACCCCCTGTCCGTCACCAATTGCTTCTGTCCATTTAGTAGGGGTCCTATTCCACCCTGGGCCTTCCTTTTACTCCCTATATATCTAAAAAACAATTTCTTGTTATCCTTTACTTGGGATGCCATCCTCAGCTCCATGGTAGCTTTGACCTGTCTAACTGCCTCCCTACAAGCACAAGCAGAGGAGGTATACTCCTCTTTGGTGATCTCTCCCTGTTTCCACTTTTTATGTGCCCCCCTTTTATCCCGTAGGCTGCACTGATTTTCTCTGGTCAGCCAAGGAAGCCTCCTAGCCCCTTTCCCTCTTTTTCCTCCCATCAGGATCGTCTCCCTTTGTGCCCGAAGGATCATTTCCTTAAGGCACAGCCACACTTCTTGGGCTCCCATCATTTCAAAACTCCTACTCTGCAGTGCGTCCTTGACTAATTGCCTGAGTTCATTTAAATCAGCTTTCCTAAAGTCTAGCACTTTCACCCTACTAGTTACCTTACCCACTCGACGTCTTATGAAGAATTCTATTATTAGGTGATCACTGTCCCGCAGACGGCCACCGGTCTGTAGGTCCCCTACCATATCATCCCCCGTTGCCAATACCAGATCCAGTACGGCATTCCCCCTAGTGGGACCGTGTACCTCCTGTGTCAGGTGGAGGTCCTGTACACAGGATAGGAACCTGCATCAACTGTGGGACTTTGCTGTCTGCATCTCCCAGCAGATGTCTGGGTAGTTTAGGTCCCCCATGACTACTGCCTCCTTAGCTTTTATGGTCTCTGAGAGCTGCCTCAGAAGCCCTGAATCTAGTTCTTCCCCTTGGTGTAGGGGTCTGTAGCAGACCGCTACCACCAAATCCCTTTCTCCTTGCCCCCCATGTAACCTAAACCACAATCCTTCTACTTCCTCATCCTTCAATTCCGTCTTAATGAGGGTTGATGTATATTGCTCATTGACATAGAGCGCAACCCCTCCCCCTTTCTTCCCCACCCTGTCCTTTCTGTACAACCTATAACCCTCAATATGTACCGCCCAGTCGTGGGATGAATCCCACCAGGTTTCTGTTAACCCTACTAAGTCATAGGTGTTTTCTGCAAGCAGAAGCACTATCTGCAAGCCAAGTGCCCCAAGACACAATTACCCCCAGGAGCCAGAGAAAGAGACCAGGCTTGGGAAGTCCTGGGGCAGCCTCCCTTTCTTTAAAGAACTATAACAACAAGGTGTAGCAGACAAGCAAAGGGGATATTTCCCCATTAGGGCAGACTGAGCAAGGGCTTAGCAACTACCAGGGACATCATGGCCACTCCCTGGGAGGAGCACTTTGTTGTAGATACCTTGGATATTGCAAAAAAAACCCAAACCCTTAACTATTTGAGCCTAAGTATTTCATTTGGATAAGATGGAATCTGATTAATATTTAGTGTTCACTGAAAATTGTTGTGTACTTTATTTGCTTTACTATGTATGTTTTGTAAGTCAACAAGCTTTAGCTCCTTTTGATTCTATTTACTCCTGGTTTGATTTTGTACTTGAGCCTCATTGATTGTTTTGGATCAGGAAGCCACTCAACAGGCACATCTACACAAGATGTTTACTGCACAGTTGCCTAATTAACTGTACAGTAAACATCTTGGTGTCTACACGTGCACCCCTATTAGGGTGTGTGCAACTAATAAATTCTGAAGCAGGGTCAGACTTGTATTTATTTTCATTTGCAGCTGTGCACATGTAGACACTGACCAGGTGGCTGGGTTATGAGCAGGGGTCCTGGTTTTCTCTAATTTAAAAAAATCCCCAATTTTCAGTTAAAAAAAAAAGCAAGCCCAAATCCATATTTTTCCATGATTAAAATAAAGCACTGCTCTCTGTCTATAATATATATATATATATATTTTTTTTTTTTTCTCACTGTCACAAGGAGGGCTGGAACCCAGAAGCCAGTTCTGGTGCAGTGGGCCTAGACTACAGTAAGGCTGAGTCCCAGCAGTGGTATAAAGAAGGGGGTTCCAAAGAGGATGGAACTAGGCTGCTCTCAGTGGTGGCAGATGACAGAACAAGGAGCAAGTTGCAGCAGGGAAAGTTTAGGTTAGATATTAGGAAAAACTCACTTAGGAAGATAGTAAAGCACTGGAACAGGCTACCCAGAGAGGTTGTGGAATCTCCACCCTTGGAGGTTTTTAAAACTCGGGTAGATAAAGCCTTGGCTGAAATGATGTAATTGGGGATGGTAGTGCTTTGAGCAAGGGTTTGGGCTAGATGACCTCCCGAGGTCCCTTCCAACCCTATTTTCTATGATTCTATGATACTCTGTCAATTAAACAAATAAAGGGTAGTGAATTCTATGATCTCCCTAGGCATATTCTGATGGATTTACAGATAGGATATTTGTTCAACAGATGCTCTATATAGATTGAAATTGAATAGTTAATTTTAAATACAGTGCAATCTCATAGTAACAATACAAACATTCCATGTTTTATTATCCTATTAAAATTGACTATAGAGGGAGAAAGCATTAAAAATACAAGGAAGCAAGTAGTTCATCTTCATTGTAAAGTTTGGTAATTCAATTAGGCTGTTCGCTTGGTTAAATTTGATGTTACTTGCTCCTAGATAGGAGTTACAGAAATAAAATTATTTGAATTGTTTGAACTGGAATTTTAGTAATACATATTGATGGCTTACTGTATACAAGCAGGTACTTGTATACAGTACTAAACAAAAACATACTAGACAAAGACCTGATGTCAATGCCCGTTTACCTCAATGGAACTTTTTCTCCCATTAAGTGGGCTATGGGTCAGGGCTTTAGATCCTAATTCAGCAAGATAAATAGTTCAAATGCCTTCAGTTACTTAAAAGCACATCTCCTATTAGCTTACGTACTTATGTTTGGCACATGCTTAAATACCTTAATGAATTGAAGTCATGCTGAAGAATGATACGAGAAAGCCAACATTTTTTGTTCAGAATTCCCAATAATTTTAATGCAACAGTGTAACAGGGGGCCTGCTCGGGGCTGTTCTCAGAGTGGCCCACCCACCTGTCCTTGGGCCAACTGCCCGTGTTCTCGCCTGCCATGCCTTGTTGTTAATTAGTTAATTTAGAAGTTAATTAAGTGGGAGGCTGCCCATTTCCTGCCCCGATGCCAGGCGGTGCTATCTGTGGCTCCTTTCCTCCCCTACACTGCAGCCCAAGCCTCACAGATGGCATCATGATGTTTGCACTATTACCGGCCCCACTCTGGGCCCCAGAATCCCACTAATTGAACCCTGTCTGGATTCCTTCCCTCGGGCAGTCTCTTCCGCCATCATACCGGGCAGCATAGCTCCCTGAAGTGATTCCCCTTCGGGTATGATCCCCTCACCGGGACCTTCGGCTCTCTAGCCCTGGTCCACCTCCAGGCCAGTCGGAACCCCTTCTGGTCCTGGCCCCAGCATAGGCCAGTCAGGGGAAATTCAGACAGGCCTGAGTCTATGGCCCTTATTTTTCTCGCCGAGGGTCCACCCTCCGGGTCCTCCAAACAAGGGGTAACCAACCCATTTGTGGGGGCTAGGGGTTAAGGCACCCTGACCCGCCTTTCACTGGGGTGGTAACTGACCTGGCATTTCCTGGGGGCTCCCGCACCACTGAGAGTCCCACCAGGCCACCCACTCCCAGCAGGATGCACTTTTAGGTCATACTCAGGACCAGGAGCCTCCTTACCATCCCCTACAGCTCTTCCCTTACCTCCAGATGATACCCGCAGCTCTGCGGCCAGGCGGTGCTGTTGCCTGGCCTCCAGCAGCAGAACTGCCCTGTTTATATGGGCAGCCCCAGATCCAAAATGGCTGCCCTCATCAGGCACCTGCCGGCTGCTGTCTTCTGGCCCTTAAAGTGGCAGGCATCAACGGTGCCCTGCCACAAACAGCAATTAGCATGTTACAGTCCCAGTCTCAATGAAGCTACAGCTGCAAAAATTGTATTTTTAAGCCAACAGATTTCAGTGCAAACAAACTACAGTAACAGCAATTTGGATTCCAGGGTTCATATGTTTATATTTCTTAAGTGGTCCAAAAGAAAAAGTAAAGCTTTTACTAAATTAAAACATTTTTCATTTGATTTTCAATTTGCAGAGTAGTGGCTAAGCTGGTATGGTGTTATACCTGAAATACAGTCTCATTTCCATTATCCTATTAAATTGACTATGCAGATGAGACAATAGTGGCTTAACTGAATAAGTCAAATAATTACATGTTTAAATCTTAAATGTTTTTGGAACCCAACTGAAAGATACATTATCATAATAAAAATCAGAATTTTTTCCATGTTTTTTAATTTGAGCATTAGTAAATAAGTAACCTTTTTATTTGTTGTGGAGGCAGCTAAGGACTTCTACAAACTAAAGTTAAGTACTGAATCATCATAATTTAATGAATATAATCCTGCCATGGTCCAAATGCATTCTCTGCAGCATCTAGGATAAAGTCCTATAATAGAGATTTCAAAGAAAGTACATATAATGAACATTAAAAATGAGGAATTAAGATTGATAGCAATCTTTATCCACCTAAAAAATGTTTAAAACTTTTCCCCAACACACATTTATAACTGCATTCAGTTATATATAAAGAACAGAAACCATTCCAATTAATTCCCCTTGGATCTGATGTAATTTCAGGGTGTAAAACAACAATTGTTTTAAGGTGTTTTATGAAAATAAGAGCAGTGAAAACTCATTTTATTTTGATATTTCCTTGAAGTGTTGTGCATCATCCTAACTTTTTAGCCTTTTTTAGTTTATCAGACACATTAAACACCTGCCAAAGTGGGAAAGAGACACTATGAGATGACTCAAGGCACTTAGCAGTATAGACTGATGCCCTGAAACATTGCAAATATATTTGTCCTCATCTGTTTAAGAAACACAAAAATGTATCTATATGTACTTTGATCAGGGTCTGTTGAAGAACAGTTATAGTGTTTCTTTCAAGACTAAAAGATTATTAAAGGCTTTTACTCCTCGTTTTCTCTAATTACTTTCCTTTTTGTGACTTTAGTTTGTTAGGCAGCTTTTGACAAGTGACAATTTCCCTGAAGAGCTTCTTCATGGTAATCTCTCTTAAATTTCACTGAGCTGCAAGTTAATGTGTGACCCAACTTGTTGGAGTAAGTGATAGATAATCCTCATAGTGAAAAGAAAACTCTAGTCTTGGTTCCTGAAAAGCACACAAATTATATATATGCAGCTGTCAAAACTGCCTATGAAGCTCCATTTTAAAAATACCTCAAGAATAATTAGTAGGGTGCCAGGGGATTACACCAAAGGAGCATCTGTGATGGATCTGCATACACTTGGTGCCTCCCTAATTGCATGTTTATTCAGAGGAGCAATGACCCAAACTAGTACAAAACTAAGAGAGGCTACTTCTAATAAAGGAGTGCTTATGTAGAGGGGAAATTCCCTTCTTGGGCCTGTTATATATAGCCAGCCAGTGAAGCTCTAACACAAAGATAAATGATTGAGTTGTAGGTTCTAAAGAAACTGCATCACTCAAGCATAGCTTGATGACATGATAGAGTTTAGAAGTGATAGATGTCTAGGCATCAGCTATGTTTTACAGAACTCTTTTGTTGCCTTGAAGTATCTCAGCAAGCCAAATATAAAAACGATCCCTCATGTAACACAGAAAGACAAGCTATATGATAGTGTTATACAAAACAGTGCACAAAGCAGAGCATGTGAGAAGCTACAGTCTGAAATACACCTCCTATAATCAACTGTTGCCTCAAGAACAAATGCAGCAACATTCTTCCTCCTCTTCATATATGGCTTTGTTCACAGCAATCCCTAGTTCTTCTCCAGTTAATTGGGGGGGAGGGGGGAAAACAAAACAACAATTCTCACACCATGAAATTGAATAGTGTCATATTATTCCCTTTGAATAAAACCCCCCAGACACTAACCTTTGTTTTCATTGTCAGATTTGGGGAGTTGCACACTATAGATCTCACTCCACAGGCAGTGGCATTTTTCAAGACTTTATAAGCAAGCATATACTTTTAGTGAAAGCGTCATAACAAAGTAGATTTTATCTTAAAATTATGTATATAAAAAACCCTTAGTTTGTCTGTCTGTAATGCTTTATATGCACTCTGATTGGTTGTCTCGGCAGCCAATCAGTGCTCCAAGAGCATTCAGGACAGGAAGTGGTGGTAGGGTGGCAGAGCGCCACCATGACAGTGGGGGAGAGCAAGGCCAGCACCACTAGCCTTGTCCCCCTTCCTGGCCCTGCTCTCTGGAGGTGGTAGCAGCATGGGGTGCTATCCAAGGTGGATGGAGGGGATGGTGGCGCAAGCTTCCCCCCCACCCCTCTGCTCCTTGGAGTCGGCGGTGGCACAAAAGGGGGAACAGGGTCAGACCCCACCAGGAGGGACACAGGGTCGGGCCACTATGGGGGGCAGGGGGAAAGGGGAATGGGGTTGGGGCCATGGCGGCGGGGGGTGGGGGGTGGAATAGGGTCAGGCCCGCCACACTGGGAGTTCGGGCCACCACAGCGGAGGGGGAATGGGGTCAGGCCCATGGCAGCGGGGGGAGGGAACAGGGTTGGGCCCACCACACTGAGGGATGCATGGCCGCAGGCTGGGCTCTGTCATGGGATGGGCTCCTCAAGGATGGCCATGATACCCCTAGGGCCCCTCAACCATGCCAATATGGCACCCTCTATTTCACCCACCATATCTTTCTGTAATTGTAATGAGTAGGGAGGCCACCTTTAAGCTGACTTGAACACAGTGCTAATGGACTTCCCTGAACCCCGTGGGTCCCAGACACCTTGTGGGTCCCGTTTCAAAATAGATGTCCTGGGACACCCCACCCTTATGGGCTATATGCATAGCTCCAACCACCCCTTTACCATGCCCCAAACCTTGCAGATGGCATGGACATTGTCCGGTCTAGGCCTTGATGTGATTTGGCCCCCTTGTCTTCTCTGGGCTCTCCACAGTCCTGTCTCTGTGCCCCTCATGCCACGCCTTCGCTAGCGCCCGGGTCTGTGCACCCCAAATGCTGCACCCTCTCTGGCACCTGGGTCCCCATGCTGCAGTGGGCCCCCAATGAGGCTTTCTCCTTCCCCAAATAGCCTCACCCAAACCACTGGTGGTATACAACAGCAAACAAAACATAAGCCCCTGGGCTATGACATAATACAAAAGATCAGGGTGTGCTCTGACCCTTTAAGAGAATCAGATTTCATCCCTGGCACTAAGTGTCTAGTAGGCAAGGGTACCTGTGGAGCTCATGGAACCCCCTTAGCCCTAGATGCAGCATATCAGGCAGTTGCAACATCACTAGGCACTTCCTCCTTGGAGGCTCCTTCCCCTCTGGCTGCTGGCAGGGAATTGCCCTCCTGGCCGCAGCCCTGGGGTTTATATATGAGCCAGGCCCTGTCCCTTCTGGTCAACTGACTGCTGGCAGGTGTGGGCCAACTAAATCATTCTGGCTGCCCTGATAAGCAGCATCTGGGGCTCCCAACTGACTGCTAGGGCTCTCTCTCTAAGAGTTTCAACCCTTAAAGGAACAGGGCACCTAAGTGCTCTGCGACAGGCACCATCTCCACCCCCTGCCCGCCCCCCCCCCCCCCCATCATTCTTGATGGACAATTTGCTAAGTTTTACATAAAATAGAGGATAACCTATTGACATCAGGGCTGGATTAATGCATAGGCAAACTAGGCACATGATGCCTAGGGCCCTAAGTGAAGAAGGGGCCCAGTTGTGCTTATTTTACATACTATAATTACTAAGTGAAAAAAGTGATATAAATATATAGTATTAAGTAGGGGCCCATGCGTTTTTTTGCCTAGGGCCCACTAAAGGATTAATCTGGCCCTTACTGACATATGTAATGCAAGGACATTTTTACATTTCTTGCAGCTTCTTTTAAGCAGGGAGCATGAAAAACCACTCTTACTTGCACATATAATTTCACACAATACTCCAGTGCTTAACAATGAAAGGTACACTTAACCAGGAAGTGCTGTATAAACAGGAAGTCAGGTAGCTAACTGTGTTTCATTAAGTTCAATACACTGCATTAATTCAGAATCTGGTAGTCCTTGCTTCTGTTTCCCTGGAGAAATAAGACATTGGATCGATTTCTCATTAATTTAAAGCAAGAAGTTTACAATGTCTTTTCCTGATAGCAGCAGCAATAAGTAAATGCTGCTCATGTGTTCTGGTCTGTTCTTTTCCTTTTCTAGGGGAAGACGTCCTAGCCCCTCACCCAGTTTCTGACAGGTCAATGGGGTGTCCTTGTGAAGTTAAGAGGGCATGAGTCTTAGCAGAGACACTCCAGGATTACCTGGGGTGCAGACAGACAAGCCCACATGTGCCTCTTGTTGCATTTCAAAGCAGTTTGAGACGTGGGAAGAGGCACACTGGGAACAAAAAAAAATGTTCTCTGCGCTCTATAATTGCATAGGGGGGCTCAAAATTTGATACCTGGATATCCAGGTATCAAAAAAAAAAAATTAACCACAGAAAAAAAAGGGCAGGGCATGGCCCAGGATTGTGCCCTGAGGCACCTGAAGGCTTGGGTCCTCCAAAGCAACATTGGTAGCCAGCTAGAGCATTTCTATGGCTGCCCCTTGCTCCAGTGCTGAAGCATGCTACCTCCATGTGTGGGAAAGTCTGGACTGGTGCAGGCTGCATGGACCCCAGCTCCATCAGAGGTAAGTAAGGTATTGGGGGTAGGGGAGACTGGAGCAGGGGGCTCTGGGGGTGTGGGGGGCTGTGGGTGCTTGGGGGCTGCTTGGGAGGGTTGGGTCCCCAGCCTGCCCCTGCATGGACCACAGCCCCCCCTCCCCCACAGCAGCAGACCATCAGGGTGCTCGGGGCCCTCCTGGCAAAGCCCCCCTGCAGGCAATGTGACTTGGCCCCTGCCACCTGGCACCCAGCACTGCTTGTGGCAAATCGCACAGGCCTAGCCCAGTTCAGCATGGTGCTGTGCACCTTCAGGCAGCTCTGGGCCACTCAGGCTGCCACCTGGGGCCCCGTGCCACTCACAGGGACCGCTTGTCATGCCAGGCTGGGTTTCGCATGCACAGACCCTGCCTAGGCTGGTTCTGTGTATGCAGGACCCGGGCCAGCACAACACACTGTTCCCGTGAGTGGCATGGGGCGCCAGGTGACAGCCCAAATGTCCCAGAGCTGCTTGAAGATGCATGGTGCTGCACCAAGCCAGGCAGGGTCCATGAAATGTGGCACAGGTAGTCACAAGACTCCACTGAAGTCTGCGGGCCTCATCATAGAGTCAGAAATAAAGCATGTTCTTAAGGACTAGATCCAGTAAAAGGATTCTGGTGGGCTTTAGACATCTACATCAAAAGATGTGATCCATAAAAACTCCAGTTTGCAGCCACCTCACTGCAGAATAATGCAAAACTCATTGGGCCAGAAAGACAGAACAAAAGACAGAGCCTAATTTGGTAGTCTAGTGATTAAGGTAATCCCTGGTGGGGAGTGGGAGTGGACTTGAGTTCTGGTCCCTCCTTCAATAACTGCTTCCGCATTTTACGTTCAACAGTCGTTAGATAAAAGACTGTAATAATCCTGGGAGCAGGGAGGCAGGGTTTACTCAACACACATTTTGTATAAACGTGTTCTTATATTAATGGATGGAGAAATAAATAACAGAAAATAGAGGATGAAATCTAGAGCAAGCCAAGAGAAAAGCAAATCCAGTGCTACAAGAATATTTGCTTTTAACCAGATGCTGGCAACTGTTAGGGTGCTTCGGTTGTCACGCACCTTTGATATAATATATAAAGAAAATCTATTTCAGCAGTGCTGAGGATTTTTGCTAGAGATAAGGAAGAAAAGATGAGAGAGAGGCAAACAAAAGTAAGGAAAGGCGTTCCATGAGGTATCGATTCCTTTCATCTCATCTCCTTTTGAAATCATACCTGCTTGCACAGATTTGTACTGACAGCTTTACAGATATTAAAGCATAGATCTTCTGTAAATGGGAACCTTTTTGGTTTGAGCTTTTTGCGTCAATTTGGAGCTATATCTGCTGGCTCTAATAGCAAAAAAAAAAAAAAAAAGGAAAAAAAAAAAAGAAATGGGGTTTTTGCACTGTTTTTTTTTCTGGAATTATCCCTGAGAAACCCACATGAATAGAATCCAGCTTGCTTTCCCTGAGATCTCAACTTGAATCATCAATTATAATGAGGCAACAGGGTTATACTAGTGTCTACAGGAGAGCAAAATTTGGCCCACAGAATCTTTATTAGTGACAATTTGCAAAAGGACTCCCTTGATACAAGTTGAGTTTGCAACCTTGCATTAAGTGGGTGTGTGTACTTGATAAATGAAGCAAACGTTCACCCTATATCTTTTATATTAAAGCAACATAAAAAAACCTCTCACTTTTCAGAGCTGATCCATGCTTAAGGCCAACTCAGGGAAACAGGACATTTGTATTGGACATATTATACAATGTACATTAGGCAGACAAGGTTCTTTGGGTGAATCTGATATCTTTTATTAGATCAACTTAAATAGTTGGGGAAAACAATTTTTTTGGCAGGCTTTCAAGTTTAAAAACCCTTTGTCAGGCTGAGGAAGTCCCTGCAGTTGGTGTGTGCTCACATACCAACTGCAGAGACTTCCTCAGCCTGATGAGGGGTTTTTAAACCTGAAAGCTTGCCAAAATTTTTTTCCCTAACTATTTAAGTTGGTCTAATAAAAGATATCAGATTCACTCAAAGAACCTTGTCTGCCTATGTCCTTAGACCAACACAGCTGCAACCTACACCCCTGTAACAATGTACATTATACATTAAAAAAAAATCCCCTCACTGCTCAAAACATCAAAAGTGCAATATTTAAACTGAGGATTCATTTCTTTAAAACATTTATTTATCCATTTTTACAAAATGAAATCTTCATATTTTCCCAAGCAAGGAGCAACTGTGACCACCTGAAACCTGAAATCCTGCTCCTGTCTTTGTTTCAAGGTAATTTGCATCATCACAGATCCTCACAGGAAGTGAGAGGCTTCATACCAGCTATAAACTGACTGCCCAGAGGAGTTTTCCATCTATTGACTCCTCTGTGAAATTCTATGAAATATGAACTTTCATTTCTACCCAGGAGAACTTTTACCATCTTTTTTCCAATGCCCGATGAAGGATGTTTGTGCCCAAAAGCTTGCAATTAAAGAATTTGTTTTGCAAAAATCTTGTTGGTCTAATAAAAGATATCATCTCTACTACAAGTCCTGATTGCCTTTTTATTTATCCAAGGAACTTGTGCAGGACTGAAAACCCAGACTAAATTACAATGTCTCTATATGATAAATCCTTCTCCTCCTGCCTGCGTAACATTGTAAATGACTGTATTTACTCAAATACAAGATGACCCTGAATGTAAGTCCCCTGCAATATCTGGATACTACAAACAGAAAATGTATACATGTATCATAATTTTCCATGTATGTAATCTAATTATTGGAGGATCATCTTAAATTCAGCCCCCTAAATTGAGCCCACTGCTGCAGATAGAGGGGTAGAGGTGATGATGGGGGCAGTAATGGGGCAGGCAGTAGAGGGCAGATAGTAGGGGAGGCAGTAAGGGGGGGAAATGGTAGGGCAGGCAGGGGGGCAGTAATGGGGCAGGTGGTGTGGGGGAAAGGCAGTATGGAAGCAGTGAGGCAGAGAGAGAGGTAGGCAGCTTGCTCCCTGCTGCCTGTTTCCCCTGTGCCACGACTAAGGGGCTGAGCTGGATCCATGCTCTGTGCCCAAGGCTGTAGCAGGGATGGGGCCAGCTAGTATGGAGCAAAGGTAAAGAGGAGTACAGTGGGGGGGAGAGGAGGGAGAAGCATCATGCGGGGCAGACTGGACCCTGCAGGGGAGGAGTGGCAGGTGTGGCTCTGGCTCCAGCCAGGGCCAGATTAATCCTTTAGTGGGCCCTAGGCAAACAAATTGTAGGTCCCTACTTAATACTGTATATTTATATTACTTTCTTTCCACTCAATAATTTTAATATGCAAAATAAACTTGACTGGGCCCCTTCTTCACTTAGGGCCCTAGGCATGTGTCTAGTTGGCCTAAGCATTAATTCAGCCCTGGATCCAGCTTTACCCCAAACTCAGGTTGGGGCCAGAGCCACAGCAGATGCCTGCTCCCCTTCCTTCTCCTCCCCTCCCCTCGCACTTACCGCATGCTCGATTGGAAGTCGAGGGGTTTTCCCTTCATGTTAAATGGGGGAGAGGGGGAAGATGATGACACACACCTCATCTTCTAATCTAGTAAATATGGTAGTTTCTGAAACTAGTTTTCTGAAAGTGTGCGCCAAGAGGTAAAAATAAATAAATAAATAGATCAAAAGATACAATTGAAAAAAAAATAAAGTTCAACTGGTGTTAAATACAATTTTTAAGTCTAGGGGTTTTAATTTTTTTTTAACCGCCTTTTATGTTGTTGGTTAGTTTTGCTTTCTGGTTCTCGTACACTAAAACAGACTGAAAAAATAAATATATCTTGTCTCCTGGAAGGCTTTTTTCTGGTATCTATTATTGTTGCAAATAAAACTTATGAAGAGTACGTACCAGAACTAGGAGAGATTAATCAGAAAGCAGAGCCGGGTGGCACTTTAGAGATGAACTTATTTAGGGAGGCATACGTTTTTGTAGGTGACAGACGACTTTGTCAAATGTAGAGAATATAGAACAGCTTCAGTTTGCTTACAATGTGCATTTGACAGTATTTTGAATATAACCATTCTCAGCTGCATGGTTTGTTTCCCCTTTCATTTGTTTAGTTTCCTCAGAATAACAAAGGAAAAGAATATTTACAGAGAGAAAAAGAGAAAGAGAGAAGAGCATCCAATAACAAAATCTTGTAGGGGGATTGTGTCAGATTTGTCCCCACATAGTTTTTATTAATTTAAAAATGAAAGTCCCTTTAAAATAGCAACTGTGTCAAAAGATACTCTGCAGAAACATTTCCTGTTGTTTGGATACAAGAAGTGATCAAGAATATGACAGGTCCACATACTGCGGGCACCAGCTGGAAGCCCAACTGCAGACATCTGAGTGCCAGGAATAGAAAAGCACTCTCCTAACTCTTTTGCTTAAAAAAATAGGTCAGATACATGACCTAAACACAGGCCAGGTATTTTACCAGTATAAGTGATGGGAAATCAGTCTATACCATTAAAAGAACATAAGATTTGCCACACAAAACTGGTCTATATATGTAAAAACAGAATTCTGGTACACATAGACTGGTTCAAAAATGGAGGAACCCAGTCTAAGATTTGCCCCACCCCCACCAAAGGGGGAATGTGTAAACTATGCTGCTTACAGAAAACTGCATAGCTTAGCTCGAGTCCACCTTTGGCTTTTTGAATGGCTGTACCTAGCCACAGCTATTTCTCTTCCAAATTGAGCTTTCGCTTAGTCTGAGGGAGAGGTTTTCCAGCAATTGTCTATAATATGTAGTTTAACTGTTGTGAGTTTTTCAGTTATAATAATGTCAGCTCTATATCCTGGAACACTTTCTAAGAAAAAGGCATTTGCTTAAATACTAATCTTGTAATGTCCATATAATGGGATACTAACCTTTCTATAAAAGGGGAACCTATTTTCAAAATTCTTCAGAATTGTAACAAAGAACAAATCATTTCTCTTTTTGATGAATCTGGAAAAGTTATTTTATCCTGGAAAAAGGCAACTGTTTTCACAAGAATTAAATGGATCTCAAGAATTAAATGGCCAAGCTAAAGAGTTTGCAATGAAATAGGATGTGTGCTTATAGCTCTACTGCTTTTTTGTGATGCATTAAAGCAGCATAGGAATCATTTTTCTTCTTCTTTAAGGTTGTCCTCAGCTTTAATTTTTTCTCCCACCTGTTTCTGTGGCATTTGAGAGAAATAGGTGTTAAGGTGAACCAAAAAATAGAGTGAGGATGTCTATGTGAATGCCACAGCACTCCCAGGAGAACTCCCTAAACACATACACCGAACCCTGCTCCATGAACCCAGAAATGAGAGTGGTCCTCCCAAGCGCACCCTCTCAAGAGTAGAGGTGGAAGGTAGCCACAGTGTGGCTTCTTGGCCTCACTTCCAGGTTTGGCACATTCAGGAAGTGATGTGGAACATCATGGAGAGAGAGGATGGTGAGTTTTGAACTGACTGAATACAAGTCACGTGTTAAGTTTCACTTGCTTAGTATTGGCATGGTTTCAGTACTACCATTTCTCCAGCTGTCCTGAAGTCCTCTAAGGATGTGTAGGCAAGGAGAAAAAAATAGCAGATTTTTTGGAAGAAGTGGAACAGCCCATCTGTCTGCTGTTTATTCAAAAACCAGCAACAAGACAAAAAACCACAGTAATATACTTCTTACCTTCCTGCTACCTACAGTCACCTTTAAGAAAAGATTAATCAATGATTAAACCATACTCTTCTGTAACAGTCATACACTGCTCTGAACATGCTCTTCCATAGCATCTGATGAAGTTTGCTCAGGCTCCTGAAAATCTTATGCTATACACTGCTTATTTAGTTGATCTACAAGGTACAAATGTACCCTGCATTCTTTTTTAACAAGCCACTATATATGTAAACACAATCTAACACTGAATGTATTTTTTTATTTAAAGTATTATTCACAAGCATTTGATTAGTGACAGACAATGTTGGTGCTAGCTTTGTGTGAGACTTTTTTTTTAGGTGCACATTTTAAATATAATTTTAAATTATAGATTTTAAATCTAAGTTAAAGCTTATGACAAGACACACTTCTCATGATAATCTTTCAAAATGATGTGACAAGCAAAATGGCTAGCCCTTGTTAACTCTGGCAACACTGGGTTGTTAATTTCTCATCGTGCAGCTCATATTTTTGTATAGCAATTTATCTTTGATCATATTCTCTCAGTGAATGTTGTTGCTACTTGACCTTTAAATGTCAAAATTCACTGAATGGGCCCTGCTGTGAACTACAATCAACAACACAATATATGCATAGCTAATGTGTGTGAGAATCAAGTGACATTTAATGATGCACTGCTAAGCTTATGAATGTAATTTATTATTCCCATTTTTCCCCACTGAAAAAGAAGCCATCCTAGAGAGAACCAATTTCTCATATTCAATTAACAGGCAGTTTAAAGGAGAAAGTAGAGAGAAACTACAGGGCTTCCAGGGGCCTATCCAGCTATAAGTAGCAAGTTAAATATTTTTTCTGGCAAAAGGTCTGCTTCTGCAAATCATTCACTGGTGGGTAAAGCCCCCTCCCCATACAGAGATGCTTATAGGACCCTGACCTAAATAATTCTGGCCTAATCCTTAAATTGCACATTTTACTTGAAAGAATGCCACTCTAAGTCTCACTAAACAGTAAGTTTACTTGACAGTTATTTATAGCTTTTTTCCCATTTCCTTTCTCTCGGTTTCAACAAATTAGAGAGCTACCCTGAAGTATCTTTCAGTCTCTCTTCCACCCTTCCAAAAACTGTTTTGACAAAGTGGAATTCATTACAACAAGATGTTCTGGAGTTTGGTATTTTCCAGTTCAAGAGGAGACTGGACCAATTCATGGAGCAAAGGTCTATCAGTAGAAACTGCACATGGTCGATAAGGATGCAGGCTCTGAATCAGTGACTTTCAACTTCCTATCCAGTGGTTCTCAACTTTTTTAGGCTTGGAAAATGCTAGCTTTTAGCTTTCACTTGCATTTTGATTATGGAAAACTAACAGAGCAAATATGTTGATGCAAAGAAGCCAGAAAAGACCACAACAGGTCAGAATGTTGTTGACACTATGGAATAGTATTTAAAATGCCTGAATTTATCTTGTGAATCATGTATAGGTGTTTGCACATCTAACAGCAGTAATATTGTGCAGCACCCCATGGCACTGGGGATCTCATAGCAGCCCAGTATGCCAAAATACCTTGGTTGAGAATCACTGTCCTACACCTCTGAATGCAGGAATATCTTTGCAGTGGCAGAGGATCAGAGGTTGAAAAATTATTGGCGTGTCCTGTTTACCAAACTCTTCAGCACCCACTCTTTGCCACTATAAGAGACCAGATACTGAGCTAGATGGACCTATGGTCTGACCCAGGAAATGGTAGTGCTTATGTTCTTACATACCTGAAGTCTTTATCAAAAGTGAAACTTCTGTGCACAACAAAACTGTATATTTTTATCAGCTCTAATATTAAATATGAGAAAGTGAAAGTATAAAATCCATTTATAATTCAGCTGGACACAGGAGGAGGGGTGGATGTCGTATACTTAGACTTCAGGAAGGCCTTCAATACGGTATCCCACCCCATACTGGTGAACAAGTTAAGAGGCTGTGATGTGGATGACTGCACAGTCCGGTGGGTGGCGAATTGGCTAGAGGGTCGCACCCAAAGAGTCATGGTAGATGGGTCGGTCTCGACCTGGAAGGGTGTGGGCAGTGGGGTCCCGCAGGGTTCGGTCCTTGGACCGATACTCTTTAATGTCTTCATCAGCGACTTGGACGTGGGAGTGAAATGTACTCTGTCCAAGTTTGCAGATGACACAAAGCTATGGGGAGAAGTGGACACGCCGGAGGGCAGGGAACAGCTGCAGGCAGACCTGGATAGGTTGCACAAGTGGGCAAAAAACAACAGGATGCAGTTCAACAAGGAGAAAAGCAAAGTGCTGCACCTAGGGAGGAAAAATGTCCAGCACACCTACAGCCTAGGGAATGACCTGCTGGGTGGCACAGAGGTGGAAAGGGATCTTGGAGTCCTAGTGGACTCCAAGATGAACATGAGCCGGCAGTGTGACGAAGCCATCAGAAAAGCCAATGGCACTTTATCGTGCATCAGCAGATGCATGACAAATAGGTCCAGGGAGGTGATACTTCCCCTCTATAGGGCGTTGGTCAGACCTCAGCTGGAGTACTGCGTGCAATTCTGGGCGCCACACTTCAAGAAGGATGCGGATAACCTGGAGAGGGTACAGCGAAGGGCAACTCGTATGGTCAAGGGCCTGCAGACCAAGCCCTACGAGGAAAGACTAGAGAAACTGGACCTTTTCAGCCTCCGCAAGAGAAGGTTGAGAGGCGACCTTGTGGCTGCCTATAAGTTCATCACGGGGGCACAGAAGGGAATTGGTGAGGATTTATTCACCAAGGCGCCCCCGGGGGTTACAAGAAACAATGGCCACAAGCTAGTAGAGAGCAGATTTAGACTGGACATAAGGAAGAACTTCTTCACAGTTCGAGTGGCCAAGGTCTGGAACGGGCTCCCAAGGGAGGTGGTGCTCTCGCCTACCCTGGGGGTCTTCAAGAGGAGGTTAGACGAGTATCTAGCTGGGGTCATCTAGACCCAGAACTCTTTCCTGCTTATGCAGGGGGTCGGACTTGATGATCTATTGAGGTCCCTTCCGACCCTAACATCTATGAATCTATGAATCTAGTGCCACTAGGGATCCTAGGAAGACAACCCAGGGAGGCAGAATTTCCCTCTCTGCTTGCTTTTCCCATCTCTGAGGTGTAAGTGGACATACTTAACCCAGCTGAAAGCCTAGTGTCAGCCTCCAGGCAGGAGGAGTTTAAAACACTCATTAATCCATCAGCCGCTCTCTCCATTACGAAATCCATTTGATCTGGACTATTATTAGAAATACTCCTTTTACATGGCCCAAATCAGGATCAGGGTCCAAATGTACCCTGAAGAGCTTGCAATCAATTAGCTCTAAAGCAATATTATTAAAATTTTAACTGCTATATTCAGCTGGGGAGTGAACCAACAAACTCAATTAAGTCCAGCTGAAGGTATGCACAGAATAAAAGTGTACGCAGTTTTCACTATCCATTCTGCTTCCTAACTCTGTCCTTTTTGGCAGATGGAGCCTCTCTCTCTCTTGGTTTTGTCTGTGATGCTCATTGCTATAGGATCCAAGTGCTCCTAGAATGTTAAGAAATTAATCTTTGCAGCACGTTCATGAAGTGTGGACTTACATTTAACAGAGGAGAAACTGAGTCACCATAATGTTCTTAACTCCTGAAATCCCACCCCAATGGGACTCCAACCATAACCCCATTCTTTATAAAAAAAAATTATTGTAAACAGAAGCCACAAGAGGCACAAATACAATCATTAGTGTTTCTACACTGTGTCTATACAACACAGACTGACCACATTTGAATTCATAGATTTCATAGATTTTAGGGTTGGAAGGGACCTATTTGATCATTGAGTCCAACCCCCTGCCCTGGGCAGGGAAGAGTGCTGGGGTCAGATGACCCCAGGCAGGTGTTTGTCCAATCTCCTCTTAAATACCACCAAGGAAGGGGACAGCACCACCTCCCTTGGAAGTGTATTCCATATTTTGGCAACCCTCACTGTAAAGAATTTTTTCCTGATGTCCAATCTGAATTTGCTCTCCTTCAGTTTGTGGCCATTGCTTCTAGTTACCCCGATGGGTGCCCACGTAAACATTGTATCCCCTATATCCTGCTGCCTGCCTTGATGAGTTTGTAGACTCAACGGGGAGGGGACAGCAGAATGAGTTATGAATATCTAGGTCGTATGATGGTCTGTGATGGTAGTAGCAATGAAGAAGTTCGTTTCACCAAGACAAGGTGTATTCAATATTAACTTAATGAAAGACTTAACCTAAAAAGAAACAGAACATGATCACTGTGTAGGAACTTTCAGTTCTTCTCTTAGCAGACCAGGCACTGTTGAAGTCACCTGTGTATGTCAGGTATGTTCGTGAAACAATGTTACACTGGAAAGGGAAATTCACTGGACAAGTGAAGGGGGTAGTTTGATTATTCAAATACCCTGGAAAGAGATGAGTTTAAGAGTGGAAACAGATATCACCTTTGTGCTTCCCTAAATTTATTTATGGCCAAGCAAAGGCTAAGGAAACAGACCTCCATACCCCTTGTAGGGCCACAAATATCCAAAATTTGTGGGCACAACAAAGGTGGTAACAGTTTCTGCTGCTTTATTGTGGCAGATGTCTGTTAGCTTTATGGCACAACAGCCTGGGCAACCTGGAGCTGCCCATGCTCTCCAGCCAGCCTGGACAGGTGCTTCTGGGGCTTGATGGGCCTGGTACTGCATGCCCCAAGAATTCCCATGCAGAATTGGGTCATTCAAGTCCTGACAGCACCTGCCTAGTTTTCCCGTCCTGCAGAGGTGCACCCTGGGCAATCTCAGTTTTCTCTGCCTACAGAGACACATCTCAAAGGTTGCCAAGGGTACAGCTCTATCAGAGGGGAAGCCAGGGTTTCCTGCTTGCAGATACACCCTGGGGAGTCTCCGAGGTGTGTCTCTGTAAGTGGGGAACAGGTTACATGTTATGCCACAGGATTGGGTCCCTGACTGATGTGAGACAATGGACAACCTGTGTTTTGCCCCATGAAATGGATCAACTGTGGCAAGAAACATCCTGCCACAGCTGTCGAGTTTCATTTAGCAACCTCTGTTTATACCCTAAGACTAAAAATCACAAGTTTTCAGCTGAAACCTCACTTCACTTTTTTTAATAATTTTTTTTTCCCAGAATACCTGTTCAAAAGAATTTAATGCAAAATGAATGAAGGTATAAGATGCACACAAAGCAAGCCAAAATGTATCCAATTTTATGTGTAGTAGCCTGAACAGAGTGCTTAATATTAAAGGGCAAAAATAAACATTTAAAAACCTCTTTCAGTTAGTTAAAATTATATACTAAGCCTTTAGAATAAAATTTCAAGAATCTGAGAATGCTTTGCATTTCTTTTATTAGCTTGACAGCATCTTGGTGAAGATGGTGAAGAAATCGTTTTTAGAGAGACCATATTGAACGTATACTCATTCAAGCATGCTGCCACGTTGTAAGCATCACTAATCTTGATGGCAACACAAGTTTATGGAAACAATTCCAGCATAATCTTTGCAATACTCTCAGCATCATCCTCCCCCCTGAGTAATAAGATGGCTGTTTTTGATTGGAAATTCAAGGACAAAATTAAACTTCAGTTACGATAATGGCAAGAAAATACTACAATAGTTAGTCAAGAAGAAACTTTATGGATCTATGACATAGAGTCTTATTTTTTTAAAGGATTCTGTAAGCTAAATATTTTTGTTAAATGAGATATTTCATTTAAACTCCAAATAAAATAGCAGTTAGTTTGGCCAGTTACTTGTTGCATTTCCTATACTTCATAGCAGTCTCTCTGACTTGACTTTGTGGAAGCTAAAATTTTGTGTGTGGCAAGCTTCCTTTAGATTAATTCAGATTTTCTAGGACTAGGAAAAGCACACCGCACTAGGGTAAAATCTGTACTCTGTATTTGTGTTTCTGCTACTCAATTAAGAGATACATGCCAGCAGTAACTTTACTATCTGGGCATTGCATTGAAACCAGGATCCTTACATTAGTTTTAGTCTATAAATCCTTGATAGAATCTGTAGAAAAGGGAAAGACATTGCATTTAAAGGAAAAAGTAGTTATATTTTTGTACATAGTGAGATTTATGGAACAAGAACCTTCATGAGTCACCTGCTTTGCTAATTGATTCAAATGCAGAATTTCTAGTTCCCAAAATTGCACCAGAATAGCTACCGCAGGTTCTTTAATATGCTTTGTATTACAGGCTAGTTAAAGAAAGAGACCTAGTTTATTTAAAACCAGATTTTAAAATTCTATAATTATATGAAAAAAGAGTTTTTTGGTTGGACTCAACTCTCTCTCTCTCTCCTTTTTCATCTTTATAATAATTTCCTTTCCATTTTCTGGCTGTCTCCTCTGTGGTAATTCCAAGGCAAGCTCTACCCAAAGCCTTAAGGTGCTATTAAAGGTTGCCTTTAACACATTTTAAATCTGTGGAATGTAAGGCCATCATATCCTGTGACTGCTTTTAAACTTTTAAAACTTTTTAAGGCATAATGCCATCTCAGACCTGCACAACTGTGATTTGTCACTAGTGGCAAGCTGAGTACGAGTGTGGACAAGAGTCAGGACTCTACCTCTCTTGGGGTGCAAGAGGAAGGGGGAGGGTGGCATGTAGTAGAGATGAAAAACCACTATAGGGGCTTCCCTCACTCTGCAGCCAGCAGGAGCCAGTTGGAGCTGCAGATGGGAGGGGAGAACTGTTTCCCTCCCACAGTTTTTGAAAGAAACTGTTTGAAGTGAATGGGGAGGGGGCACTACTACCTATCTCCATGCTGAGAATGAGCTTTGGCCTGGCATGGCCTGCATACAGCAAGCCTGCTAGGACTCAGCTTTGCCCCAGTGTCGCATGCATGTGACGAGCCTGCTGGGTCTCAGCTTTGCCCTGGTGTGAGTACTAACCCAATTCCTCCTGACCCAATCCCAATCCCAATCCCAATTCAGTGACACGTGCAAGATTTTGGTCCTTTATTTTTATTCTTTTCATTCTCTTCCCTTTACTCCTTCAGCACCCCCCGCCTTTCACAATCAGTTTTTCTTTCAAGATTTTCCCCACCCACAGCTCCAACTGGCTCCTGCTGGCTGCAGAGTGAAGGGAGGCACAGCCCCTACAGTGGTTTTTCAGTCTCTCCTACATGCTACCCTCCCCTCTCCTCTCCCACCCCAACAGAGGGATGGAGTCCTGGCTCTTGCCCACACTCCTGCTCAACTTGCCACTAGTAACAAGCCACCATTGTGCAGCCCATGAGGGGCCCATGAGGGGTGAGAACCAGGGTCAGGGACCCACAGCCTGTGAGAGGCAAGAACCAAGGTCAGCGGATGAGAGAGTGACTGGACTGGGCAATAGAAATGATCAGTCATTGGGCATTAATGCCAGTACAACTTGAGAGTGGCTAGAAGGGGAGATGAGGAGGCCATGTAACTAGACTTTAAGGTGATGAGCAGTGACACCTGTGTTCATGAGTATGAGATCTTGCCTGGGGAGCCCTGGGGCAACCTCCCTTGTTTCTAAAAGCATATCTACAATAAGGCATGGAAGATGAGTTAAAGGGGAGATAGCTCAAAGAACTTGAAGGTGACAAGAGCTGAGGGGGCTCTAGGGGCATCATGGCCACCCCTAGAGTGGGACCCTGTTACAATGACCAAAATATTTAAAGAGGATGAGATGTGGCTAAGTGATGGCCATGGTAATCAGATTTTTTCCTCCTATAGTACTTGTTAAAGTTATAACTGTATTCTCATTTAGTACCTTGATGTAAGATATCTCTTCTATTCTACATTCTTTCTTTATGGCTTTTTCAGTACATGTTAATAATAGTCTCAGTACAATAATAAAATAAGCTAGTGTTTTAAAAAAAAATGCTTCTATAGATTGTACTCTTCCAAACGCAGGCATGCTGTCAAATGTAGATATTAAACATTTAACCTAAGTAGGTTACTGTAATTGCTGCACTATCAACTATTTTTTCCATTTCCTATTCTGTATCTGAAGATTGCGGCTTTAGTTTAAGTGCAAAGTCTAAAGGTTAAGGACTTGGTGGGGGGGCAGACAGGAGGAGAGACTAGCTAAGGGAACTCAATGTTAAAAGACAGCAAGTAGATAGTGCTCCAAATGCTAAGACTGTAAACACTGGGCTGCCATTTACAATCTAGATCATGATAATCCCTTAATCAGTAACAGCAGGTGCTAAAGTGCTTAAAGCAAATCCCTTCTACATTTTAGTAAGTCATTATTTTGTCACTCTTATCAAGAAGAACAAATCAGATGTGATCGACCTGTTTCAGAACAATTTCTGGTCTCATTTTCCAAGAACCTCTGTAGTCAGACATTTTGTCTCAGAGAACACAAAATCATGCATCTTGCATTGCTTCCCAAGGCAGCCAGATGCCATGGTTAGAGATGTCTGTAGGAATAGGAAATGTCCCTCTTCTACATACACAACATTATTTGTGTTAGCAAGGTTAAGGTGCTGACGAAAATCCCAATAAACTGATTTTAAAGGATACAGAAAACATTGCAGTGTGGGAGTCCTGCTTAAGCAGAAGGATGAATGTAAGCTCCTGCAGGACTTGGGGAAACTAATTTTCAGTTTAATGAGGAAAACAGTGGGAGCCATATTTCTTGGAAGACTTGGAAACAGGGCAATACAGATGTTTGGGGGAAAAATACACACACACATGGTTGGGACAATCTTGCACTAGATAATACAGGTTTCCCTTGCTTTATGCGGGTTCTGTATGTGCAGATTCGCTCTTATGCGATAACCCTTTTTATACCAAAAAATCACTATATGCGAGGTAAATTCACTCTTATGCGTTTGGTGTGGTGGAAACCAGCAGTCAGCTGCTTTGTGCAGTGCATTGTGGGAATGACGCACACCAAAAAGTCTCCTGCGTGGATCTGTGCTCTTTGCCTATTGTCTGCGACACATGTTTCTGTAGTTGCCATCCCCACATTCACCACCACCCTGTGCTTGTGTGTACTGTCTGCTGTTGGGGAGTACCAAAATTGGCTTGTTAGAGTGGTAGAAATGGGCCTGGGAGTCAGTACAGTCGAGTTCTTGGAATGTATCCCTATTTGTTACATTGTGAAGTGGGTTCCCTTTATGCAAATTTGAGTTATGCGCCATTTTTCAGGAACTCGTGGACAGCATAAAGTGAGGGAAACCTGTATAGTCTATTCTTAGAGTCTGCTACTTTTGTTGAGTTTATTTCCCCCAGGAAGTTCCCTGCCAGCCCAGGAGCAGCTGCAGGGTGGCTGCTGCTGTCACCACTGCTGTCTGGGCTGAGAGGAGGAAAGCTGGGAACAGAGGGTACAGTCACCTCTATAGTGGAAGTCACTGCTCCTGTACCCCTCTTTGCAAAATCCTGGATCTTCTTCTGGAAAGTATAGGAAGTACCATCCTAACCTTCCTTCTTACTCTCCCCTTCCTCCCCTCATACCAGTTCCATCAGTTAGTTGCCATGTGTGAAGCCCATATGTGAAGCCCCTTTTATTCCTTCTTTCACAAACACTGACATTTTGTGATCGTGTTCTTTCCACACCTTTGTGCCAACAAATACCAATACAATCTGATTTTATTATGATGGACCAAAAATTCACTCTATCATGTAGAGGCTTTTTCATGACAGTGATCAGAGACCAAGACAGCCAACTGATCTCTAATGTGGGTTAAAACCAAGCCAGAGGATGTCTTTCAGACATTTTAAGTGCAGTTCAACAAGATACCCTTGCCCTAAAAATACATTACACTAATGAAATTATACTGTCAGCAGTCTCCGCACTGGCAGTACTTGGAGACTATTTTAAGTCTTTAAGAATGCACTTGTTCAGCCAATAATTAGACTTATCATTGTCAAATTCTTAGCTCAGCATTTTTAAGAGTTCCAGGACACAAAAAGAATTGATTCCCCAGGATACAGATTCCTAGTCATGCAATTTCAGCAGGTCTTCTGAGAGCTGTAGCAGACTGCACACTAGGGATTATCTTTTCCATTCTGTAGATTAGGCTTTTACACTCTTTCGAGAAGTCTAGTTTAAAAATAGTCTTAACAGTATTTTCTTTGCTCTCAGAAATATATGGAACTTGCTAGTTTTGTATAAAAGGAAGGAGTAAGGGGTTCAGTTTGTAAATGGTTGTTCTCTTAAAGACCTGCTGCAGCATGAAAATATATCAGCTAGCCTGGATAGACTAGATTTATCCATTTTATGCTGGGCCCAGGCTGGGATAAGGCAATATTTTTCAGCAGTGTTATGGGGCTCTTGTGTTTCTAGCATGACAGGGAGATACAAACCTTTCACTTGCATCCTTTTCTTCCTATTTTTGCCGTCTCTTCCCGGTATATTGAGGTAGGCTGGCCCAAGGGAGTCAGGAGGAGGAGGCATATTCATAACACCTTCTCTAATCCATGGCATCCCAAGGGGACAACCCTATTACTCCTATACTTTTCCTCCACAGAAAAGTTAACCTAGAGGAAGACAATTCCTTTCATCTTGTCTGACAAATCAGGCCAGCACTTTTCTAGCTGCTGGCCTGCAGATTAATTGCTCCTCCCATCATGTGGAGATGGGGAGGTAGTCACCCTGGAGATATGAGCTCTCAGCCTCATTACTGCTTTTTGGTGGATTAGCCCTTTGAGGCCGGGATTGCCTTTGTATCAGGATTCAGGCAGCACCAAGCACAATGGCCACAATCTGGCACTAGTATTTCAGTGATGTGTAGGAGCCATGGCTATTAACTGTCTAAGCCAACATAATTCCCTTGGTGAAAAAGGCAGCTGTACTTTTTGGCTACATATTTACACTGTAAGAGAAATAAAATGAACTTCTTTATCCATGTTATGGTACAGGTTACTATAGTAACGAGACACTTCTCAGTCCCTTGAGTATTTATAGTCATGCCACTCCTCCAGTGGAGGGGACTTGTCTTCTCCCCATTTTATACACAGGTCATTAAAGCAGAGATGTTTAAGTGACTTGGCCAGGCTGGCCTTGTTCTGAAGACTCTTCCTATTAGGAACCAGACAAGTTAGTTTCCTTGTAGACATGTCACGGAGACTACAGCTCAGAAAGTCTACTATATGTCTTGGAGGCAGGGAGAAAGGGCGGGGAAATCATTCCCATAACCATGGAAATTGCTGCTATTGAATCCCGGCGGGGGTGGAAGGAAGACTAATTCCATACAAACCCCAAGCCAGGGGACAGCTGCACCCTGACTTGTTTGGGCCTTAACCCTAGGGAGGATGCTGTTTTCTGCCAAGATGTCACTGATGCAGGGTGCTCTTCCACCTAACTGGTAGGCTGGCAGCTGCTATGCAACTGCCAGAGAGCTGCACTGAACTACTTGCAACAAGCAAACCCTGGCCTTGCAGACCCACTGTGACCTACCCAAAAAGACCGAGGAAACCCTGGGGCAGGGCACAGAGGGTGGGGGTGATGGGGAAAGTACATGGTCACACTAATCTTTCTCAATCCCAGATACACAATCTTTGTGACCTGTTGCTTTTAGAGTTAATCCTGCTGTCAGCTGTGTAAGGATGGGGCCTCTCCAGCCCTGCCAGACCTCCCCACTCCTTCTGTGTGGGAGGAATGAAAAGGGTTTGCTAACTCACATACACCAGATTTTCCCTCTGTAGAGAGAACTTTGTTCCAGTCTCTTCAGCTTCCTGGCATGGGACTATTGTTCCAGTCCAACTTCCCCTCTCAAGGACCATGAAAAAATAACTGGGCTTTCTGCCCTTCTTGAAAAGATTAGGAGAGGACAACTTAAAGAGAACCTGGGTGCAGGAGGCTGGCCTATAAAACTATGCATAGCAGGAAAAAGCAATGTTTTATATATATTTTATACCTTTGGAGAGACAAGATTGAGATGGTACATATGACCTAGTTCTGTCATCATACTGTCTGATTGGAGATTTCAGTGCATGGTCCTGGTACAGAGACAGAATTGGGTGAAGACATGATTTACACCAATGTAACTTGTCCCTGCATCCAAGTGGGGTAAACTGTTCCAGTTCAAGTCACAGCTTTCGGTCTCTAGAGATTTACACTAGTGCAATTGTTCTGGTGGCTGGTCACTGTTGGCAAGTTCAGCGCTTTTGCTCAGCTGCTGCCAAAGTAGGCAGGGAAGCAGAGAAAGCTCCAGAATAGAAATGCTGAGAATCTTTCCTACAATGCATGTGTTTTGCGGGGTGTAGCAGAGAAGGAGGGCCTGAAACACTTTCCCATGCTACTGCAGCACCACTGCTAGCAGAGACTGACAAAAGCATAAGGAGGCTGGGAGCATATTTCCATCCTAAATTTATGTGTCCAGTTTATTTGTTTTTATGATAACATTATACTTAATTCTCTCTCTTCTGTGTTTACTCCATGATGTATTTTTATATAACAACTGTATGACACTCAGCCATCATTTTTCTAGCTAAACAAGCTTTTTAGTGTCTTCTCATGTAAGAGACTCTCCATTCCCCTGTGCTCTAATACCCCTTCTCTGCACCTGTTCCAGATACATTCAAATGAGAACAGGTGCAGAGAGAGGCTACTAGGATAATCAGGGGGAAGCCTACGGGATGGGAGGAGACTAAGAGCTTGGCTTGTTTAGCCTTGCAAAAGCTGGAAGGCATAGGATCACTCTCTATAAAATCACTGGGAGGAGGGAAGGAAGAGAGCTATTTAAGCTAAAACACAAATTTATTATAGCCTAGCTATGAGTAAGTTCAGAAGACTTCTAATCAGCAGACATTCTGGAAAAGCCTCCCAAAAAGAGGGATGAGGTAAAAAAAAACCCAACTAATTTCAAGATGGAGGTTTGATCTCTTGGCTTATGATGCAGATGCCTCATGATAGCAGGGAACTGGGCTTGACGACCCAGGAGGTCCCCTTCCAGCCCTACATTCCTTTACAGTGGTAAAGATATCAGCTGTTAATACTGTTGCATCCCCACAGCATATTGCTCTGATGGATCTACACTGATATTACAGAAACATGCAGAATTTTTTAAAACTAAACCTCAGTGAAGACACAAGCCTGAAGTTGTCTATGTGGTCAGAATTTGCAACCCATTATCTTGTCTGTTGTTGACACCAATGATAGAAGTTGTAGAGTAGGCAAGGCCAAGAGTTTTTACTTTAATTGCTTTGTCTAATTCTCCATCACTCTTGTAAAAATGCCCACACAGCAGCTTCTAGTTTTGCTGCCATCAGTGGAGCTGCAGCTGGGGTGAATTATACATCTCATCTTTCCTAATGCAGATAAGGTCTCAAAGGGACAGGAGAAGCAGGAAGGCAGTGAACCACGTCACCCACTTGCTGATTTATACTCTGAGCCCATCTTCAAATTAAGTGCACAAACAATCAAATATCTTGACTCTTACTAATAATATCCTGAATATGTACATACTTATCATCAGGGCCCCCTGGATTCTGTGTTAATGCTACCTGATTGCACACTAATCAAATATGCAATCAATAACTAACTACTTTAATAAACTGGGACATGCTCATCATATTTCAAAAAATAATATAGTGGAGTCTTCCTCTTTTCTGTGTTTAGACCTTTCCTTCACACTGTCAAGCTTCCCTCAGCAGACTAAATTTTTGTAAAGCTACACAAAACGTGATTTCACTGAAGTCATCAGGGATATCTATGTAACAATGTCCTAAAGATACTTAGGTTCCAAGAATCAGGAGATCTAGCTCTTGTGTTATACCTGTTGTTAACTTATGTTATGAATAAATGATGCTTACACTAGTTCCACCATAGCTGGGGTTCTAATTACTGCATGGTTCCATTTTGTAGTGCAGACACAACCTTGACCACAATTAAGACTGAATTGTGATCCTGCTTTCCTCTGACCCTCAGTTCAACTCCCTACAGGTATCAGTAACAATTCAGATTCCATGTCCAGTGGCCAGTTCTGAATCGCAAGGATTTGGTATGTTCTGTGGTCAGATATTATAGTCATGGAACAAATCTTAAGACATTCAGTTACACCACAACATGGAACCATGGAGCAGCTAAATTCAAGGGAATGGCTGTGTTGTAAACCAGACCTTATCAGTTCTACCATTAGTGTAAATTGTATCATAATAAAATTAAAAAAACCAAAACCACATTTGCTGCCATATTTAAAAGAAATCTTCTTTCTGTTTGGATATAGAAACATTAGTTTGATTTCAAAGTGTCCTTGTAGCAAAACCCCCAGTGTTTCTTTTCTTTTTATTTTAAAATACATTCCCTCCCCTTCCCCAACCATTTCTAACTTTTTCTTTCCCTCTCTATTCCCTATAGATAAGTATAAGTGAGCTAAGACAGTGTGACGGCGGCGTGCCGCCATCACGGGCACAGACTAAGGGCAGGAAGGGTTGCGGGGCAGACACAACCCCAAGACAGAGCCCCGGGTGGGGTTACTTACCTCCGGGAGAGACGGCGGCGTCGGAGCCGAGACCGCGGCAGCAGCTGCAGCCACAATTACAGCTGCACGAGCCGGCATTACGCTGGTTATTTAAGCAGCTGTTCCCGGTGAGGGAAACAGTTGAGCCAATCGCCGCGGCTGCCGCGGCTGCCACGGGAGAGTTCAAAAGCCCCGACAGCACCCGTGGGCAGGGGGAGTGAGAGAGAGAAGGAGAAGGCGGGCAGCACGGCCGGTGTGCTGCAGCTCCCTCTTGGGAAAGGCACCAGCAATGCTGCGCCGGACCCACGCTGAAGCTGAGGCAAGGTTTGGAGCCTCTGACAGGCAGGAGGAGGCTCGAAGCCTCTATCAGAAGCAGGTAGCAGGAAGCTCCCTGTCCTACCCCAGGTAGGGAGTGGAGAAGCACCAGGAGCCCTCTCGGGAGGAGGGAATCAGGGGGAGCAACGAGGCCCCCGCACAGAGTAGCAGGTACCCTAATGGAAATAGAGACAGGGATAGGTGGAGCTGTCCCTAGGGATCGTTGGGTCCTGGACACCAGTCCGGGAAGTCTCCCCGCCCAGGCAGAATATTATTTCTAGAGGAAAAGGGGAGGAAGAAGGACCGCCAGAGCTAGCTGAGGAGCCAGCGAGAGTAGAAGACAGGCTGGCCCAGTGATATCGCTAGGCCTGGGTCCCCACAGTTGGAGGAAACCAACGGCAAGCCTGCAGTGCACTGCAGGCCACCATACCACCAGCACGTAATCGGTTGGCGAGTGGATGTGGTGTAGGGGTGGCGAAGCCCCATGGAACAACAGAAGTGACAACCGTGAGTACATCCGCACCGGGGAACCCCTCAATTAAAGATCTCCACTGAAAACCTCTCACAAATCAAACATAACAGCAAAGTCGTGGCAGGCAGGATGAGGGGAGGGGCTACCTAGACAACAGGTGATACCAGACTCGAGACATCCGTCATCACACATAGGATGAGCTTCAGCATTTTATTTTGGTAGCAAGCTGTATTTGTTTTGTTTTTTCTCCTTCTTTATATTGTATAATTATTATGTTTATATTGATTGTTACTGTTCTATATTACTGTTTTATTGATACTATATGATTTAGGCCTACATATGTAAGTTAGCATAAGTCATGTCAAGTTTCCATTTTGTTTGTCAAGTCTCCATCTTGTCCCCACCCCCTGTTGTGTAAGTATGTTGTAACTTATGACTTATACCTACCCCTCCTATGTAACTTGGTTCCTGAATGAATGGCGATAAATGAGGGTGCTTGAGAGACAATGGCAGTAGGTCTAAAAACAGCTCCCTCTGAATGACCGAACCATCAACACCAATACCTGGACCAACGACCCAGCCCTTTGAACCACCCTCAGCATTCAAGAAACAAAAGATGAGGCAACCCACCATTGTGCCAAGGCTGCACATGCTCAGTAAGAACACTTGGAACCCTCTGGAACAGGACTGAAATTGCCTGGATAGGCCCTCCCCATAGGAGATCATAGGTAGTCTGCCCTGTTACCAAATTTGCCCATTACTTTGGGGTGTGCTCATTTATTAAAGGATAGTTTCTAGGGTCTTGGTGATTCTGTCAATGTGCTGCTTGTGTTACTATACGGAGCTGTATTTCTCCCTTCTGCAAGCCCTTACCCCCAGTGGAGCTATCTTGCAGGACTCAATCTCAATGGGACTGGGTTCCTCCAGTCAACAAATCAGTCATACACACAAACACACACCAATTAACGTGACACGCCTGACCTGGCCGGGCTGATCAGCATGGACAGGCTGACACCCTCATATGCCAAGAATCAGTTCATAAGAGCAACAATAAAATGCAGTCAGACACAAGCACACAGGTGAACAGAATCCCTCTGAATCCGGCTGGGTGTCCAGCTGACACCCTCATGGGCCAGCATTCAGTTCATAAGGGCACGTCTGAGTCAAACTGGGTCAATCAGCCTGTACAAGCTGATCCCCTTATGTGTTTCAAACTCAGCACATCCCAATCTTTGGCCTCTTGATGAGCAGACCCCACAATAATTTAGGCTTCACAGGGATCTTTAGCATAGGTAAAAGAAGCGTTGCTGCAGAGCACGGGAGGAAAAAGAAGCAGAGAAGGAAAAATATATCCAATTACTACCAGTTTGACTATAAAAGTTATTTATTGCTAAGCATATGAAATATATAATAGTACTAGTAGTAATAGACATGCAAAAGAAAAACAAACACCAACAATGACAATACTACCCTGGTTTCACTAAGTATTTGGGGAAACTTAGCTCAAGCTTAACTGATACAGTTCAGGTTCAGAAGTTTATGCCTAGAAAGAAGAGAGAACGCTGGGGTCTCACCTAGTCCACGGTACTCAGGCTGCAAAGCTGACAGGCACAGTTCGTAGCACAATCCTTGAAGAGAGAGACGATCTGTTCTTCCAGCGTCCCAAGAATGACAGGGGATGGTGTCAGCACAGGAGTTTTCTTCTTCTTTCCTTTTCCTCTCCTTCTCCTTTCCTCCTGCTTCTTCTTTTTTGCAGCACAAACACTTACAGATTTTTATACCCTCAGTTCAGCTGCTTCAAAGCACCCTCAGTAGTGTAAATCATTGTCTTTTCTATTGACAAGGGGTTATCTGGTTTGGACCATCTCAGGAAACTGATTGATAATCAGGAAACACTTAAGATTAGGGAGTAACCCAAATACTTGGGAGCCAGCTTGAAATTCCTATGGATGGCAGATATACTGATGGGATATCTCATCGTTTCTTCAGGAACAATAGATAGCTTGCAGCATCAGGATTTTGGATTTTTACTTGTTGTGCACAAGCCTCAGCTTAGCATGACTTTTCCAGATCTTACTATATTATTGGGGTGCTCATAACGTTTTGTGGAGAGGACTTCCACCAGTCGGCTCAGGAAAGATATGACAACACATGGGATTAGGGCTCCAGCAGGCTGGATGCTGTGATGAACCCTTAACCATTGTTCCAATGTTGCCTATACCCCCTCTGACTCGGTCTCTTGCCTCAGCATTCCCTAACCTGGCAACCGAGTTTTAGTCAATCAGGTTTAAATAGGCCTCCCATAGTGGGACCGGGGAATGTACGGCCCGAGATGCCTATTAAACTTAGAGCTGTGTGTGTGTGTGTGTCTGGGGGGGGAAAAGTCCTTAGTAAATCCAGATTAGAACTGGTCTGATAAATGCTGAGGGGTGTGTGTGTGAACATGGGTTGATTAACATTGGAAGCACAGATTCCCCATCATGCAGTGCTCTCCTGCTTCTCTGGTCCCAGAATTCACTGCAGTCTCTGCTTCAGGCTTTCTGTTTTCCATCTCTCATGTAAATGAATGGTCATCTGGTTCCATCTCGGATGTAAATGAGACCTAGGGCAGTTGTTTCACTCTTATCACCCTTATCTGGTGAGGGTCTTAGGTGCGTCTCTCACTGCATCTTAATCAGTTTCGTTTAGGTAGAGGAGGGGAGGGAGGGGGGGGTGAGTCCTTTGTGAGTCAGACAGACTGCATCCTGTGCCAGGGTTGCCCAAAAACACAGAGCTGAGACGTAACAGCCCCATAAAAAGACTGACTTCTTGGGACGCCCTCTCCATCTGGACCAGCACCATATCACACCACCTATCAACCCAGAGGCCCTGACAGTGACCCCCCTCCGGACAACACCTGCTGGACAAAGACCCTTTTCCAGCCTGGATAGGTAGCTATCACCCCGCACCTTCTCTTCAACCAAGGACTTGGACTCTGTTTCTCTTCCCCACCTGGACTCCAACCGTTCCACTGAGTCTCTTTCTCCTGCTACCAGTGTGTGTGTGTGTGTGTGTGTGTGTGTGTGTGAACCAATAACTTCATGGGGCTGTGTAGTGTGTTGTCTGTTCAATAAACCTGTTATTTTGAAACCCCGAGTTGGGTTTTTGCCTGTTTTCTGACTGTTTCTTCCTTCCTACACTTATCTGCCCCCCAAGCTCCCAGCTTTCTGCTTTAGTTTCCAGCCCCAAGCTCCCAGGTTTCTGCCTCAGTTTCTTTCCTGGCTGTCTCCTCCTTGCCACCCGGCTTTTTCCCTTGAACCAGTGACCTCAAGTAGCCCTGGGGCCACTTGACCTTAAGTAACCCCAAGCCTCAATTCCTCAGCCCAGCTTCTCTCTAGTCTACCAGTTCTAATCCTGATTCCAGCAACTTTCACTCCTTACACTTTCTCTCTCACCTTAACCTTCCCCCAGGTATCCATACCATACCATCCAAGTTAGGAACTCACCTGTGTGTATGTGTAGGTGGGTGGTATGTGTGTGAACTGGTGAATATACATATATGTCATTGCGTGTGTGATATATGAATTAGTGATCCATGTATATGTATGGGATGTGTGGGTATTGACAACTGATTGTTATCTAATTTTTGGTGTGTGTAGTGTGTATGTGCTTGAATTGGTGATAGGTATGCATGTGCCTAGGCTGGTTTGGATGTTTCATAATTTCATAGTTTGTAGGGTTGGAAGGGACCTTGACATATTATCAAGTCCGACCCCCTGTCATGGCAGGAAAGAGCACTGGAGTCAAACAACCCCAGCAAGGTGTTCATCTAGCCTCCTCTTAAAGACCCTCAGGGTAGGAGCCAGCATCACTTCTCTCGGAAGTTGGTTCCAGGTCCTAGCCGCCCTAACTGTGAAGTAGCGCCTCCTGATGTCTAGTCTAAAACTACCCTCGGCCAGCTTGTGACTGTTATTTCTAGTCACTCCTGGTAGTGCTCAGGGGAACAGGGACTCCCCCAATGCCTGCTGGTCCCCCCTGACTAGTTTGTAACAGGCCATTAGATCCCTCCTCAGCCTTCTCTTGTGGAGGCTGAACAGGTTCAGGTCCCTTAGCCTCTCCTTGTAGGGCCTGCCCTGCTGCCCCCTGATCATGCAGGTGGCCCTCCTCTGGACCCTCTCAATGCTGTCCACATCCCTCCTGAAGTGCGGCGCCCAGAACTGGATGCAGTACTCCAACTGCAGCCTGACCAGTGCCACGTAGAGGGGGAGGATCACCTCCTTGGACCTGCTTGAGATGCATCTGTGGATGCATGACAAGGTGCGGTTGGCCTTCCTAACCACATCCCCCACATTGTTGGCCCATGTTCATTTTGGCATCAATAATGACTCCAAGATCCTTCTCTGCCTTTGCACGGAGAAGAAGGGAGTTCCCCAGCCTGTAGGTATGCTGCTGGTTCTTCATCCCCAGGTGCAGCACCTTGCACTTGTCAGTGTTGAAACCCATCCTGTTCTCATCTGCCCACCCCTGTAACCTGTCTAGGTCCAATTGCAGCCTATTCCTCCCTTCTAGTGTACCCACTTCCCCCCACACCTTAGTGTCATCAGCAAATTTGAACAGGGTGCTTTTTACCCACTCATCCAAGTCACTGATGAAGTTGTTGAACAGTGCGGGTCCGAGGACCAAGCCCTGGGGGACCCCACTGCCCACATCCCTCCAGGTCAAAAATGACCTGTCCACAACCACTCTTTGGGTGCGGCCCTCCAGCCAGTTAGTGACACATCTGACTGTGTAGGTGTCGACACCACAGTCCCCTAGTTTTTTAATGAGAATGTGGTGAGAGACAGTGTCGAAGGCCTTCCTGAAGTCCAGAAAGACTACGTCCACTGCTACCCCTGCATCTAAGGATTTTGTGACCTGGTCATAGAAGGCCACCAGGTCGGTATGACAAGACCTACCTCTAATGAACCCATGCTGACTGCCCCTAAGCAAAACCTCCCCTGCTGGCCCCTCGTGGACATGCGCCAGGATAATTCTCTCAAAAAGCTTACCCAGGATCGAGGTAAGACTAACTGGCCTATAGTTCCCTGGGTCCTCCTTCCTCCCTTTTTTGAAAATGGGAACCACAGTGGCCCTTTTCCAGTCCTTTGGCACCACACCAGAACACGACGAGTGCTCATAACGCTGTGCCAGGGGTCTCACAATGACCTCTGCTAATTCCCTCAGCACTCTGGGGTGGAGATCATCAGGACCAGCTGATTTAAATATGTCCAGTCCCTCCAGAAGTTCCCTGACTAGATCCTCACTGACCCTGGGCCTAGGTGCGCCTCCCCCGGGGCCTGAGGGGGTCCCGGCGGACGGGCTGATCTGGTCCTTATTGAGGAAAATGGAAGCAAAGAAATCGTTAAATAGGTTAGCCTTGTGTGTATATGCCTGAGTTGGTAGTGTGCGTGTATGCACTTAATTGATTTGTGTGTTTGTATATGTGCAATTGTGTCACACCCTCCTAACAGCGCAATATTGAGATCCTGAGAGTTGGCCTGACCCCACAGGACAACATTCTTAGGTCCAAAAAGGCAGGGAAAAGAAAAAGAACTTGAAGAAACTTCTCTGCATTTCAGAAACCAGATTAAAAAAAAAAAATCGGAATGTGCAAGCTCCAATGATTTAATGAGTAAAAAGCAGCTTAATCTTAGACAACCTTTCTGTTTTAAACCTTTGTTCCCTGGATAGCTGTGGCAGAGACTGAGACCCCCTGGCAGATGTTATATTTAGCACATGATTAACACGACCATGGAACACATCAACCAATTTATCACACTAGAAAATGGCAAATGATCCACAAAGTTGTTAACAGGGAACATCTTTGTAGCTAGCATATATAGTGCTTTAAACTGAATGCGTGACAGAGCTGATGGCCTCCTGCCATGTCAAACAGTGTGCACAGGGTTAGAGGTGCTGTGTGGGCAGAGTCACTGGGCTCCTTCGCTTGGCAAGTTTAAATCCATGTGCTGGGAAGCCCTGCACGTGTGGCAGGAAAGAAGCACAGTTGTTGGGATCGGATCTCACTGTGCCATTAAATTAACTGGTCCAAGAGGGTTCTACATGGCTTCTCCTCCTACATCATCAGAAAAGGCAGAAAGCTAAATTCAGTAATTGGCAGAACCCTTAAACTTCAAACATCTGTTCTCAGTGGGTGTGTCTACATATGCATTTGATGTGGGATCAGTTTACTTTTGAGTAAACTACTTGGAAATAAATGCTCCTGGGTAGGGGTCTACATGTGCAGTGACGTGGGAGCAGACTTGTTGCTCCTAGCAGCCAACTGCTTCTGCTTCCTGGGGCCCTGCAATGGGTCCCTACCACCACCAGGGGGAGCTGGAGGCTCCAGCTGCAGCTGCCTGCATCCAGAGGGCATCTTTAAAAGGCAGCTCTGCCCCTGCTCCCTGGTCAGCTACATTTCTGGCCAGAAGCAACAGGCAGAGCACAAGGGCAGCATGCAACAACTTTTGCACCACGCAACAGCTCTTGCACCACAGTTTCTGCATTCACACTCCAGGGCCAGGAGCTGCGCCTTGAACTCCTGGTCCATCCAGTCCTGTGCGTCCTTGCTCCACTCCTGTATGTCCTTGTGGGCCATGTTCTCCACACACCACCTGTCCTGCTAGGCAACATCCTCTACCCACCACATCCATGCATCTTCCTGTCAGTGCTCTGAAGTCATCACCAGCCAGTCCAGGAGGAGGGTCTGACCCTGGATCCTCCTCCTGCAGAGCAGTTGCTTCCCTAGGGCTCCAGCTGTGGGTGATGGTGACCTTGAGGCTGCACTCTGGCTGCCAACTGCGGCCTCTCCCCCACATGCAGCTGTAGGGCATGCAGATCCATGGGAAAGGAGCTTTGTGAGAATTTGCAGCATTTCTGAGTTAAGATGCTCTGTACCAGGGGCTGTACGCTGCCCAGACTCACAGTGGAGGTCAGGCATGCATAGGTGCCCAGAGACCATGGTAAGTTGGCCAAGCAGGCCTGGACACAGCTGGCCACTGGCCAAGCCCTCCATCCCTGCTCACTCCCCAGGACCAGGTGGGCTGCTAGGTTCCCTGTTCCCAGGCTGGGACAGGCCAGGCTCCTGGCAGCACCCCCTGCCACGGCTCCAGACCTCACTACCTTGCCTCCTCACAGAGGCCTGCCAGTCTCCTGTGCTGCTGCCCAGCCCACAGTGCCCAGGCTCAGGGGGGTGGTGCAGGGCTGCCATACAACTGGGACGAAGAGCTGTCCACAACCCCGCCCTCCCCACAAGGGTCTTTTCCTCAGAGGCACCCCAAGGTCAGCCCTCTGCCCCCTCCCCACACCGCATTGGCGGTGCTGTGCCCCGAGCATGCCGTTGATGTCTCAGGCCTGGCATGAGGAGCTTTTTGTATGGACCAAGGAATACCTGACTACTACACCCTGCCGCTGCTGATTGCCATGGTGCCCCAGGAAAACCTGGGCACCTAGCATGGGATGCTGAGCGTTGATGGTGCAGGCAGCAAGCCTGGGCTGTCTTACAACCTCTGCTGCCACCTGGAGGGCTACCTGTGGCTGCATTACACATCCCTGCCACCTGCAGCAGAGGGCATCATTGGTAGCATCAACATGTCCCTTGGTGCATGAGGCCCGTGCCTGCCTACCTATGGGGACATGGGCTGCTCTATAGAGTTTTGCACTGATTCCTGCTCCCTCCATGGTGTGGGGGCAGAAACTGGGGGCCAAGGGAGTGCAGGCAGGGATGGGGCAAGGCCCTCCCCCCTCCAGTGTAGGGCTCACCATATAGGGTGGGCTGGCATGACCGGCGGCTCCAGTCAGTGTATTGTGCAGGGGCGGAAGAGGCCAAGAGTCCCCCCACCCAGGCTCCCTGCTGTTATGCTCCAGGGCTCAAAATGCCTGCAGACTTTTAAAAGGCCTGGGGCTGCCATAGAGGCGGCCCAGCCCTGGGGCTGAGCTTAGGCTGCCCCCCTAGTGGCAGGGCTTACCAGGAGCAAATCTGCTCCTGGTTGGCATCTACATGTGCATTACTGTGCTGTAAGTACTTGTGAGTAAATTTGCTCCTTGCATTTGCAGGTAGCAAATTTATTTGTGAGTAGAGAAGTTTATTGCGCACTAAACATAGTTGTAGTGTTCACAAGTAGCGAAGTTTACTGCACAGTAAAGTGTCTCATGTAGATGCATCCACTGTGGACCAGTTGCAAACTTGGCATGGAAAAAGTCTGTTGCTGAGAATAACTAAGTGATTACTAACTGCTTTACCTGCATCAATATACAAGGTTCTAATTCTTTCAAGCCCGTTAGAGTGATTGCACTTGACTACATCAATAAAAGCCTGATATTGCAGAGATGCCTATCTTCTGTGATGATCCAAGAATTGAATCATCCTTACTAATATGGATGTCCTTTGTGTCTTTTGTGCCAATGGGAGGATTATGGTGATTTTTTTCTCACACTTTACAATGAGACATGGCAACACTGAAAATCTGGATAGTTTCCATACAAAAAAACAGGAACAGACTAGTGCTAGCCTAATCAGCAGTACTAGGTTTTTAACTACTGTTATGAGCAAAAATGCTCAAACAGACTGCTCTGCTTATTAAAAAAGACCATACCAGCTGTATCATGGAAAAAAAATAAGTAACTCCTACATACCTCAGCCAAGATAAGAGAAGATGGTGTTTCTATAATGACTATGCTGTACATCATTACAATTCTTGTTTTCTTGCATTACAACAATGACATCATTTTTTGGTAAGAGTTTAATTGCAACCTTTAGTGCTGGCGGTAATAAGACATTACTGTATTAGTATTGTTCTTAAAGAGACGAAGATCTTTACTAAATAATGTGAAGAGCTACAGAAGCTCTTAAAATAATAAAAGACAGCATATCAATCACAGTTACTCTGGAGAGTGCTTTTGAAATGTAACCTAAAGGGCTTTAAGTTTAAATACCAAAACATTCTCCCCATTGCTCTCCAGTTAAAAGAAAAGCCTGCCGAAGTTTAATTACTGAAATACTGTTAGTAATGAAATTGCAGCAGTAATTGCAATTCTTAAGATTAAAGATACAATTCAAAATAGCTCAAATGATTCCTCAGAGGTACATTAAAGTTCAAGAGTAAGAGGCTGGTGCTACCTCAAGCCACAGGCCTGCAAAAAACATGGGTAGAGTCCTACCACAGAATACAGACAAGTTTTTGTAGGATCAGGATCTTAGATGACAGCATCAATTTGTGAGTTCAGATTTCAGATACTAAAATACAAACACTAGGAATCAATCCATGTACAGAGGAATTCAAAATAACATTTCCTATACAGTATTCTCTCAGAGTGAGATATTCTGTGAAGAGTCAGTCTGAAAGATCCATGAGACTACTGCTGGTAAGATTCACCAGTTTCCATAGCCAATGGCACACAAGGGAACAAAGTGGCTAGCATTCACCTTTAGCTGCCTCCTGCTCCCCAGCCCAAATGACCATGTACCCATTTACAGGTGGGTTGAATGGGGGCAGCCTGCAGCACAAGTCCTGAGTAAGGCTTGAACTTATGCATGTGGAGCTGTAGCAAGATGCCTTAATGACTCTAACACTTCACCCTTACATGCAGAATATAAAGTTTTCTAAACCAAATTTTATTTTTTGTTTCTCTGCACAGTAAAGGACATCTGAGAAGTCCAGCTGGAAATAACTGTGGAGCCCCAAGGCATACAAATAACAGAAGCAAAGAATGACAAAACTACAATAAGGCAATGTTTGGGTGCTGACAGATATACAGCTCCCCACTAACTCATGGCGCTTCATAGAAAGCACCATAAATTACAGTGACACCCCCAACCCCCCCAAACACAACAGAATTTCTCTGGAGAGCTCTAGTTTGGAGCCAGTTCAGGGGAGAAAGGCTACAGACACACATCCTTTCTGCCCTAGTCCTGCCATCCTGCACCTCCACCCCAGCTCAGGTGCTGTCTATAGGATGGGAGTGGGGATGTGGGGAGGGGAAGGAGCTCTGGTCTGGGGTTTACCCAGCTTGCACTGAAAGGCAGGGCGGGTAGACTGGAGTCCCTCACCTCAGGAGGGCTCCAATCCAAACACCCCCCATCCAGTGCAAGACAGGCAAACCCCATACCAGAGCTCCTTCTCCTCCACCATCCCCCTGCTCCCAGGCTGCAGAAAGCACTGGGAGTGCGGCTGGGCTACATCAACCCAGCTCTGCTTACGCACACAAACAGAAGTTAATGAAGTTGTTCTGCTTTGGGGCGCCTTCATCTGAACCTACATTAAACGAAGGTCAATTTGTCAAGCCATCAGGCACTTTTTAAAGCATTCAGCAACCATACATTTCTGTCAAAGCCTCTACAGCCATGCCATCAAGGGGCCAAATGCGCAACAAATATCACTTCTTTCAGTGCTCTTTAGTGTGGCCAGTGACAGTCCTGGAGTCAATCTGAAAGAACCAGGCAGCTTGTACAATCTAACACAACCTAACAGAAGAACGCTTCTTCAAGGCTGTAGATTGAATGACAGACTGGCTCCGAGCTTGGTCTCATTTAAGTAGTGCTCAGTTAAGAGCTCCAAGGGCTGTGAAGGAAACTTCTGCCATCCTATGACTAAGACAGAGGGGACACACTCTGATTACTCCTATGCAGAATAAGGATTCTTCTCATAGGCTCACTGGGTTTAGGTGATAAAATTACTCTTTGAAGCCACATAGATCCTCTTAATCTCCCTAATAGAGAGCTCAGAAAGGAGCTGTTTTTCGTAACTGATTGTACAGTCAAGGGGAGAAAAATCTACCATTCTTATGATGATTAACCGATTCTCTGAGCCACCTGACTTGATTTTGTATGAGCTAACTTTTCATGTACAGCAATCAGTTTGTCAAGGGCCACACCTGAGAATTCAGAGATAGACTACTACATAGGGAGCACTTTTCCCTTAGAACAGCGACTTATGAAGTTACTGGGAAACAAAGATCCATTAGTAGCTATTTTAGTTTGAATTTGCCCAAAACAATTCTGTTCAGTTTTACTGAAGGCAGTTTCAATTTTAAAACAACAAAAGAAGCAATTGGAAGTTCTTATTAAGAATATTTGTTCACTGTTTTAGTTTTGGAAGTTTCTTCACTCCTGCTGTCTTTTTAATTGGTCCTTTCTTGGGATCCAATATTCTCTTGTTTTCTTGAACATTATATCTTCCTCTGAAATAAAAAGTTAAAGAATTTAAGTCATTAAATATCAGTTACCTTTGACACTGTAAAAATGTTTGCTGCTGGAAATGTGTGTGATTTTGATATCAACATAACTGATTATCATGTTTAATTAATAAATCTGAGGGGGAAAAAATAACACAGTCTCTTGGTGTATGGATTATTTATTCTGTGTACAAATCCCAATCCTCATCTCATCATTCCTGAATAACTTCATGTTATTTAAATGATTAAATTTAAAGCAGCATGAACAGAATACTAAACGTCTGTAAAAACAGGAAGACAAACAGACTGAGAAGACCCTTTCACCAAGTATACTCTCCATATCAAGGCACTGAAGAATATTCTTGTACCTGTAATTATAGTTCTGCTCAGGTAGCTTCCTCCTGAGAGCCATGCTCTTAAGTCCCATGCCTTTCCACATGAAACTTGGGCACCTGGCTAGGGAGTTTACATTCATGGGAATACATAGCATTTGTACATAAAGCCTAGGAGAGTTATTACATTTGCTTCTGAAAGGGAACATCAGTGGAAATACAGAACAGAATTTACAAGGGAAGAAGGGAGAAATCCACAAAGTAGGAGAGTCGGTCTCAGGAGAATGCAGTTTGTATTATGCAAAATGGCTACATCTATCTTGGTGTTCATCAGTTCAGTACATGGGCACTTTACATATTCTAGCAGAGATATACAGGTGTCTAGTTTCTCTCTTACCCAGTTGGAAGGTGGAGGAAAAGAGACTATACCAAAATTTACATGTTTATCTGTATAGTGACAGATGAAGGAATATTTTGCATTTTGCTCTAGTGAAAGTTGCGGGCATTTGATATGTTCTGGGAACAAGTTTCGGGTTTCTGGGCAAGCTGCCAAGAAAGCTGTCTCCACTGCTTAATAATCTCACTCTTGAGATTGACAGCTCCATTGTTCCTGCTATCACAATCAGTCATGGTCATGAGGGGAGTGTTGACCCCCGAACTCTGAAGGGTTGCTTCCTCTGAAGGCTTTGCAAATCAGGACCAAAGCCTTTAATTTACTCAGTAATCAATAAAAAAGCCATTGTAGAGTCAAGCTGAGCAGATATGCACATCAATATCCCTCCTTTCCTCAACTGCCAGTTCTTACTGTGCTGCAGGCCCCATCTGATCTGGTGCAGAAACCATGATAAGGGAGTTTATATAAGCTGATGGACACACTCAAACGGTCAGTAAAGACAAACTGTGTTAGGTTAGTGTGTAAAAAAGTCTTTATCGACTTGCTTATACAAACATAATTATACCATGGTTTGGGCTATCCACACCTACAGTAGCAATTATATAAAAATGTAAATATTGTTTCTTAACTTGATTGGAACCCAGAGAAGACAAGAACTCTTGAAATGCAAGTTAAAGTAAGGTGGAATGACTAGCAGGAAATTATGAGGTTATTTTCAGGGCCTGATCTCATTTTACTACATAGGATTTACTGCACTGACTGGAATAAAGCTATTTTGATTAGTATTAGTGTAAGTAAGAACAGAATTAGGCCCTCTGTCTTCAGCGTATTACGTGAGTATTCATGCAGGAATACTCTGACAACTACCCTCTGTGTAACTTGGCATACGCTGGAAAAGACAGACAATTCCTCACGTGTGCTTGCTTTTTCCTAAAGATACAGATTTTGACAGATGACCATGCTAAAGTCTGTGATACCATCTTAGACTAAGGTAGAAAACTCACCAGACTCAAAGCTCTAAGCTACTGGCTGCGGAAGTCAATGAAATACAACCTACTTGTTCCCTAGTGACTCCAAATGCCAGTTCGAAAAGTGAAGAGCTCCCATCACGCACATAAAGTAATTTGTAAAAATGCTGCATTATGTTACAAAACTATCAAGCCTTAGAAGAGGAAAGTGAGAGAGTGGTAGCCTGTTACAACATACAGAAATTTTGAGAACAGCAATTACAAGCAAATAATTCTTTTCTCTAAGAAAATCAGATCAACTATCATTCCACTCAATGAGATAACACTGGTCTCACAAAACAAAAACCGAGTGATTAATAATTATAGAGCAGGGCTCCTGTACAGCCAGTATTCAATATCTGGCTGCAGATACTTGCTTCTTTAGTCCTCCATTGGAACCAAGGCAAAAGTACATTAGCTCTGACCGCCTAGCTCCTCCACCTGAGTTCCACCCATAGCAACGGCCAGAAGCAACCTCTGGGTTGTTTACTGAGTACTGAAGCAGCCTCTGGGTTGTCTACTGAGTACTGAAGACCCAAGCAATGCTAATCTTAATTTAAGAACACAACTTTATTACAGTGAAGTTTAATGTATCTCCTGAACTCTCATCAGGAGACCAAAGAATGACAATTTATGGAATCTAGCCGACATTCCAAAAATTTACGAATGTATAGGATGAGGTTAAAATTGAAAATAAATGGGGAAAATTGCATGTTTCATATCAGTTCACTTTTATAATCTATTAATGGGTTAGCTGTTCTCAATTTCTATCTTGTGTCAATGGCAATAATATACTGGCAGTTAGTATTCTATTAGTATTTAGTTCTATTTCTAGTTCAGTTTAAAATAGTGCTCCAATATGAAACATGGCTTAAAAACTTAAGCCCAGAAATACATCATGATTTCTAAATTCCACAAAAATGTTACATTCTCTTCAGATTGAAACAGTTCGAGGAAATATGTTTACACTCATATAACTATGAGGTGGCTTTGATTTATTATTTAGCACAGAAAATTTTAAAGAAACAGGTCTTGATAGTCTGTCATCTATAATGATCCATATTATCTTACATCAAACAGCTCTACTGACTGAAAAGAATCAGGCTGAGTATTAAAACTCATTACTTTTAATCTATTGGAGAATGTAAGAACTATTGAAACAGCTCAGTGTTTCAGAAAAAAAGGCCTAATTTTAACAGATTTAAATGAGAGGGTTCCCAAATCATCTAGGTTTCTCAAAGACAACTCATAATCAGTAGGTACTGTACATTCATTTGGTAATATTCATAATATTAGGTTATGAACTGATCCAAATACCAACATCAACAGCAAGAGAGAGAGGCATCGATATTTTGTTAGTGGATTATAAGTAGTGATATTTATCATAAATAGAGAACAAAGTACTCAAGAAACAGTATTTAGCAAAATGTATTAAGTCAGAAAACACAGGGCACATGAAAAAGATTTACCTTAATATCTGATTCTCTCTTTTGCTGGACACTGCATCCATTTTCTGTCTTTCAGCAACTTTAAGTATAGCTGATGTCTACAATTGTCAAATTTTTATAAAGAAAGTTAGGCTTTAATTATATTCACATCTAAGAGAGCAAATGTTCATACATTAATTTGGAAATGCATCAGTATGACCCTGATGCAGTCAGGTGCTCTAAATGCATGCTTAACGTTAAGCAAATATTGTGTTTCTGTCTTATTGATTTCAATGAGATAAACAAATGTATATGTGTTTTGCTGAACAAGGATGTCATTATGCATATGCTTAAGGACTTGCTTGAATCAGTTCACTACCATTTAGGACAGGAATCCTATATCACCAATGTGTGAGCAGTTCTTTCCCATATACTATCCTGTATGGAGAAGTTGGCAACACACAGTCCATGCAATGAATTCAGCCTGGGAAGTGATTTCATCCAGCCTGCAAGTACATGTGTATTGGCACATCAACAGATGGGGGGAATTAGCAGCAACAGCAGCAGTACTGACGGCACTTGACAGCTTCCTCTAAGAGCACCAAAGATGAAGCAGCATAACATTCTGCAGGCCTATCGCTTATGTGGCCTGGGGGCTGTGTGTGGAGTCAGTTTGTGTGTGTCAAAAGCTGACAGGATCTTCTTGTCTTCCTGACCCCATTGTTCTCAAGCACAGTGTAGCCCCATGGAGGGCGGTTACGGAAACATGAGGCATAGTAGCTATGCTTAAGGAGGCAATGGTGATATTTTCTGAGCTGTATCTTCAATATCATTTAAACAAACTGTGGTTATCGTTGCATTACGCCAATCTAATATGCCTATGGGACAAATGCTACTTTTGTGAGACCTTTTATTTTAAAATCTACTGTAAGAATTATTAGCTTCTTATAGACCTAAACAATATAAATAGATCAGAACACTTGGAAGATAAACATATCCTTAAAAAATACATGATAACAAGAAAGATATTAAAAAAAAACAAACCCCAAACCAAAACAACTGCTACTTCAGATAATCATTTCATCTTTGTTTCTACCAAAGGCTTCAGGAATGACCCCATAGAAAAAAAAGAAAAATAAAGAAAGAAAAGCATTCTTCATAGTGATAATTCAAATATCAATAAGAAAAAAGCCCTATTGCATTTGATTTACTAAGCACTACTGGAGATAGAATGAGAAAATGTACATAAAAGTAGAGGTGCACTGATATATTGGTCCACATCATATTGGCTAAATATGAATAGGAAAATTGACATTATCAGCTATCGGCTTTTTTTGGCTAGTGTAGCTGATAATGTCACCAATAAATGCCGCTTGCATGCAAGCAGGCACAGCATACACATGGCCAGGAATATAGCCTGGTAGCTTGGAAAGCAGCGTCTGGCTGGTAAGTCTGTGGGGGGGGGGGAAGGGGCAAAGGGGAGCAGGACAGTGAAGGAGGGAATGGGTCTGGGGCAGAGGCAGGTGCTGCCCAGCTGGGGGGGGGGGGCGGGGGGGGAGGGTGCTGGGTCAGGCACTGGGCCAGGCAGCAGACAGCTTGTCCGCAGGGTGTGGGGACAGAGGTGGCTCCCACTGCTACGCACACCCCCAGGGGAGGTATGGAGAGCATGTGCCCCCAGATTTGTGTGTGGGGTGAGGGCAGACTGGGGCCACGGGCTGCACCAGCCTATTCCTGGCAGGGGGGTGGACCAGGGCTGTGCTTGAGGCAAGCAGTGGCAGTGCTGGAAGGGCTACAGCCTCCCAAAATTCCCCATAGCCCCCCCCTCCCAGTGCCACTGCATGCCCCAAATGCAGCCCTGGCCCAGCCTCTGCCAGGAAGACCCCAGCACTATCCCCAGCCTCAGCCCACAGTGGGCAGCCTGCCCATGACCTGCGCACAAATCTGGGGGGCACATCCCCTGCCCTCCATGCCTCCCCAGGGATGCACGTAGTAGCATGAGCCGCCCCCCTTCCCACACCCCAGACAAGCCACCTGCAGCTCCATTCCATGCCCCGACCCCCGTCCCAGCTGCCCCGTCCCAGCTGCCTGTCCCTGCCCCTGCCCCAGGCCCATTCCCTCCCTCACCATGGTGGCCTCAATCTGCCTCCCTCCACACCCCTTTCCTCCCGTGTACCCCTTCCCTCCCGTGCAGACTTACCAGCCAGATACTGCTCTCCAATCTGCTGGGATGAGTATCAGCAATCAGATTGGTATATCAGCCAAAAAAATCTTTATCAGTGCACCCATACATAAAAGTAGAAATATGCATATCCATATACTGCAATTAAGAGCTACTGTCAATGGAACAGATTGTTGTCATAGGATAATGGTCTCCTGTTGCTATATTTGCCTTGGTATATATGGAAAATGCTTACAAGTCATGAGTGGTATAGCTCTCCTTTCATGGCAGGCTCTGTCAATTTAATGTAGCAGACTTTAATATTGTGGGTTTTTAATAAAGTTGAAAAAAGTGTGCTGAACATAAATGTGCTTTAGCTTCCAGTATTCCATTAATATTCTACTGGAGATGGCTTGCACATGCCGATTTTGGGAGGGGGGAGAAAAATAACAAACATCAAACTACATGTTGCAGCATCTAAGGCCATATAGTCTTCTGTTTGAGACTAGTTTTGAATATTATTCTCTGTGAGTACCAAAAACCAATCCCAATGCAATGTGCTTAAAGCATACATACCTAAAGTATCATCTTCCTTATCATATACAAAAAACAGAGCAATGGGCTGATCATGGTCTTAAAGTTGGAAATATCTTAAGTATGTTGCTTTACTATAGACTAAGTGTTTTAAGTACAAAAGACTATTTAAGTCATCAGCTGAACTCAGTCATAACACTTATATTCTAATTTCCTGCTCTCCTCCTCCCACATAACATTCATATTACTGGTGATTGTCTGCCTTCATTGGTATAACATTGCAAACTTGTGCCCAGCAATTTTCCCTGATCTCTTACAGCAACGATGACCACACACCATGAGCCACCTGCCCACTGTGCAAGAACATGGAAACATTGCTAATTACAACCTCTCACCCCAGTTAGCTATACCAGGGATACTATGACAGTCGCTCCATTGTAGAGTTCATAGGATCATAGGAAAGTTCTTATGTGTCATGCTAAGCTACTACTTTTACACAATTAGAGAATTAAGAGTGCTTTCAGAATAAGAAGTGCTATAATAAAATGCTTTAAAAATGCTGTATTTTCAACTGGTTTATATGATCCTGTTTATTGCACAATTTCACCATGACAAAATAAACCCAGGAGTGCCATAAAAATTAATAATTCATTTTATTTAAAAAAGATATTTAGGCCAGGACTCAAATTGCTTCCTAAAGTGCTGCAATGTCTAAATATTAGGCTTCCTGTTCTAGGTGACTTGGTCTGACCTGGTTAGATACCTATATAGTCTATCAAGAGACTCTGGGGGCACCAACAACCTCAGGTTTCAGTGCTCTACACAGAGAATAGGGAGCACTGTGTGCCTCCAAAGAGCAATTTAGAAGGGCTCGAGGTGCCTAGATGCAGCCAACAGGAAGCAGTAAGCACCAAAATATGTCTGAAATCCTGCTCCTCTCAGAAGTTTAGGTGCCTATTCATGTTATCCACTAGACATCTCTGTTCACCTGCAGTTTACAATGCCCATCCTCTCTCCTAAAGACAGTTATCTAATGACTTCTTAAGAAAGGCACAATTTTTTGGAAATGTTGTCCATGGAAATGGTGTCCATCTTTTGCCCAATAACTTAGTGGTTAGACCGATCACCCAAAAATAAAAGACCTCGGTTCAAGGGATTCCTCAGCCTGAGGGGATTCCAATTCAAAACTCTAATTTCCCAAGAAAGCAGGAAGCATAGGCATTTCCAGGAGGCCACAGAGCCTATTGCTGTTTTCTAGCTAAAGACTGTTAAATATAAAATACATTATACAGTGCTGGAAGCAGACCCTAGAACCCAGGATACCCTACTTTTAGTATAGTGCCATAACCATCAGCCTGTAGAGGCAGGCTCCTTCTTGCTTGCTTTCCCTCTGGATTTTGGATTTTTGCATTTTTTGCTGCCTAGTAGTTCATCTTTAACAGGGATAGTGCAGAGTTTCCTCACTTCGCATTTTTCATGGTCCAGTAGTTAAGAGACTCTCCTCAGAAGTGGGAGATGTGGATTAGAAATTATCTAAAGGTGAAAAGGGTCTAGAATCTGGTTCTTTTACTTCCTCAGCAAGTACTCTACTAGGCAGGTCAGCAAAAAATGGGATGACCCCACAAACTACAGACTGGTCAGTCTAACCTTGATTCTGGGAAAAATCTTTGAAAAAATTGTCAAGGAGGCCATCAACCACAAGCTTATAACTGGTGGGATATTAAGAAGCAACCAGCACGGCTTTGTTGAGGGCAGATCATGCCTAACAAACCTGGTGTTCTTTTATGACCAGGTAACTAACTAATCAGCTGGACAAGGGGCATGAGGTTGACATCCTTTACCTAGACTTCAGCAAGGCCTTTGATACTTTTTCCCATGAGATCCTTACAATAAAGCTGGAGGGTACTGGCCTAGACCAGTCTAAAGTGAGGTGGGTAGACAACTGGCTCAGAGGCTGACCTCAGAGAGTTGTAATTGATGGGATGGCCTCATCCTGGAAGGCTGTCTCCAGTGCTGTCCCCCAGGGATCAGTGCTTGGGCCCGTGCTCTTTAACATCTTTATCAATTACTTGGACGAGGGGGTGGAAAATGCAATGATTAAGTTTGCAGACAACATCAAGCTGCGAGGAAATGTGGGCACATCTGAGGACAGGGTAAGGATTTAAGATGACCTCAACAGACTGGTCCTATGGGCTGAATGCAATCAGATGAGGTTCAATAGGGACAAGTGCCGAGTCCTTCATCTAGGTAGGAAGAACCTTCACCATATCTATACAATGGGTGGTGGTCCACTGGCTGGCACAGCAACTGAAAGGGACCTGGGGGTGACAATCAACCAGAAAATGAATATGAGCCAACAGCACAATGAAGTTGCTAGCAGGGCAAATAGGACCCTGCCATGTATAAGCCAATGTGTTGCGAACAAATCCAAAGAGGTGCTCCTCCCCCTCTATTCGGCGTTGGTGAGGCCACAGCTGGAGTACTGTGTCTAGTTAGGGGCACTGCACTTCTGGAAGGATGTGGATAAATTCAAAAGGGTGCAGAGACGGGCCACCCAGATGATCAGGGGCCTGGAGGATAGGCCCCCTGAGGAGAGACTCCAGGAACTGGGTTTGTTCAGTATGAACAAGAAAAGACTGAAAGGTGACTTGATAGCCACCTACAAGTATGTTATGGGTGAACACCAAGATCTAGGGGAACAACTCTTCAGTAGGCACAAGCTAACTGAGGACAGATTTAGGTTAGACATTAGGAAAAACTTCTTTCGCGTAAGGGTATCTAGAATCTGGAACACGCTCCCAGCAGGGATGGTGCAGTCACCATCCTTGGAATTGTTCAAGAGGAGGCTGGACAAGCACTTTGTTGAGCTCGTTTGAGCCCAATAACCTCCAGCCCATGGCAGGGGATCGAACTTGATCTTACAGGTCCCTTCTGTTCCTTTGATTCTATGTCCTCATGGTAAAATTGGGGAACTGTGGCCTCGGCAACCTTACAGTCTGGTGGCTGGGGAACTGGTTCTGTGGTTGGACCCAGAGAGTGACAGTCAATGGAAATGAGTCAACCTGGCGCATGGTGACCAGTGGCATTCCCGAGGGCTCAGTACTCAGACCAGTACTCTTTAATATATTAATAAATTATCTGGATTCAGGTGTCAGAAGTGGATTGGCTAAGTTTGCAGATGACATCAAATTATGGGTAAGTGCAGTCACGCCAGATGATAGGCTGACATTTCAGGGTGACCTGGACAGGCTCGTAAGGTGGGCAGATCAAACCTGATGATATTCAACATGGAGAAATGCAAGATGCCCCACCTTGGGATAAAAAAAAACCCATATCATACTTATAGGCTCAGCAGTGCTACACTCACTAGCACCATGACGGAAAGAGACTTGGGGGCCATGACTGACCACAAGATGAACATGAGCCACCAATGCAATGCTGCAGCCAGAAAAGCAAATAAAACTCTGACCCAAGAAGTCATCCTCCCGCTTTACTCGGCCTTGGTGAAGCCACAGCTGGAGTACTGCATCCAATTCTGGGCTCCACACTTTAGAAAGGATGTGGAAAAGCTTGGGAGAGTCCAGAGGAGAGTCATATGCATGATCAGAGGGCAAGAGAACAGGCCTTATGAGGAGAGGCTGAGAGGCATGGGATTCTAGCCTGGAGAAGTGAAGGCTCAAGGGTGACTTGGTAGCAGCCTATAAGTATATAAGGGGTGTGCATCAGGAACTGAGAGAATGTCTGTTCACCAGGGCACCCCAAGGGAAGTCAAGGTCTAACAGTCACAAACTGCTGGAAGATTGTTTTAGACTGTACATAAGGAAAAAACTTTTTTACCGTCCAAGTCTCCAGATTCTGGAATAGACTCCCCCCAGAAGTGGTGTAAGCTCCTCTTCTGGATACCTTTAAGAAACACTTGGATGCTTATCTTGCGGGGGGGGGGGTGGAATCTGACCCCAGCTGACTTCCTGCCCCTTGGGCAAGGGGCTGGACCCGATGATCTCGTGAGGTCCCTTCCATCCCTAATGTCTATGAAATCTATGAAATATATGAAGACACTTCTGGTTACACTTAAGGCACTCTCAGACAATACCAGCTCTTAGTTTTCACTTTTTTTTTTTTTACTACAAAAAATAATAGAGCAATTCTTCTGTTGCAACAAATTCAGAAAGACCACAACAAATCAGAAGGTTTTTAGCACTATGGAGTCCTATTTGAAATCCCTGAGGCTATCTTAGGATCATAGAAAAGCAGAGCTGGAAGTAGGGCTGGACTAGATAACCTTATGAGGCCCCACTCAGGGTAGGATTGTCCTTGACTAAACCATACCACCCAAATTCCTATCTAACCTTGAAAAGTTTCCAAGGATGGAGATTCCACAATTCCTTTATAGGTAGCCAGCTCCAATGGTTGATGATCCTTATTGGAGAGTAGGAGGAACTTTCTGACAATCTAAATTTCCCCTGCTGCAGCTTGAGGTCATTGCTCCTAGTCCTGTCCCTCATGGACAAAGAGAAAAGCCCATCTCAATCCTCTCTATAAATTGGTCTTCAGGTATTTGAACACTGAATCAAACCACCCCTCAGATTTCTCTTCTCCACAATAAATAACCCTAGTTCTTCATAACTCTTGCTCCCCAGGATCCTTATCATTTTTGTTGCTCTCAGATGGAAACTTTCCAATCTCTCCACATCTTTCTTGAAGTGTGGGGCCCAAAACTGAACACAGTACTCCAGGTGACATCTCACCAGTGCTGGATAGAATGGAGGACTCATTTCTTGTGATGTACAATTGATACTCCTGGTAATACAACAGAGGATGCTGTTGGCTTTTTTTTGCTACAAGAGCATACTGTTGACCCATATTCAGCTTACAGTCCACCATAACCACCAAATCCCTCTCTGCAGTACTGCAGCCTACCCAGTCATTCCTCAGTCTTTATTTGTGCATGTGGTTATTCTGTCCCAAGAGCAGTACTTTGCACTTGTCTTTCTTGAATTTCATTTGGTTAATCATGGATCATTTTTCCAATCTATACAGGTCATTCCAGATCCTAGCTCTGCCCTCTGGAGTTTTTGCAATTCCACTCAACTTGGTGTCATCTACAAATTAGCTAAACATGCACTTGGATCCCGTCATCCAAATGCTGTAAATCACATTTGTACACCTAACAGTGCTAACACTGCATGGCACTCCATAGCCTCTTAAAAGGATCTCAAAGCACCCCAGGGTACAACAGCACCCTAGCTGAGAAACAGTGCCCTGTAGGAACCCAACAGCAATATGTAGCCAAATTACACCACATTTTTACTTTAATGCAAACACACTTAACAGTGGCTTCACATGCCTTTATATAAATTAAATCAACAGATCAACACCTCCAACTGTACCACATTTCTTTTAGGTAAGTTATTTTGCTTTTAAGATGCTGAGGCCATCTCCTGCATAGATAAAAGGCAGTGGTTTTTAATAATACATTAGCTGAATCTAGTCACAGTTAACCACTCTAATGCTCTAACAGATTTAGGTGGCACAGTGGTCTTTCTAGTGTTGAATATGACTAATAAACATGGCATAGTCTCTAAAAACTGCAGCTTAGTGATATTTTCCTTCTAAAGGTTGAAACAAGTCTCAAATCCATCTCCTTACTTACTCAATTCACCACATATTAGGAAATTTTCCTATGGTGTTAACAACCCAGGTGGTCACATGGTAGTGAGGATCTCCTTTTTTCTGTGCAAAGTGACAAACCTCTGGCCAAAACAATGCTTTAGCTGAATATGCAGTAATAGTTTAAGGAAAAAAAGTCAGACAGAATTATTCTAGGAACAGCATGAGCTGGAGCAATGCAGACTATGAAACTTGAGTTAGGTTCTTACATTTGGACCACCGGGGACCAGCAGCTATGCAGGGACAGTGCTGCCTGTCTTTTAAGGCAGCATGTATGCTGGACTTTTATTCCTAAGACTTTCCACCATTGCTTCTACCAGCAACATTTTTGGTAGCAACAATGGACATATTAGCACAGACTGCTTGCTGACACCTGTGTCATTCAGCTCTGCCCAAAACAAAGGTTAGATGATACAGTATCAAAGGCTTTTTAAGGAAATTTTAAGTTAAAAACTGTATTATAAAGACAGAGACAGGATTGGCTTGCTTTGCTTTTCAGCAATTGCTCCATCTGACTCAGACCTGGGTCTGAACTAGGTCAAAGTTTTTGTCGCTTACCTGTGAAATCTCTGCTATGTATATACGTCTCTTATCACTGGCTTTGTGGTAAGCCTGTATTTGAAATAATGGATAAGCAGTTACAATTAAAATATTTAGCAAGGTTCCACCAAAAAGTGAGAGGAAACAAATATATCCCAGAACTTTTTACCTTTAAATTTTACAGAATCATTACATTCCCTACATCAGTATTGCAGAAAGTATGTCAGATGTCATAGTGGCATCTAAAAAAAACCCCAAAATCAAAACACTTGCTAGATAGATACAGCAGTAACCAACCTTTGCTTCTTGTTCCAGTCTGAGCTCATAATCTTTCAGTTGGCTTTGGAGATTTTTCTTCTCTTTTTCTAGTTGTTTAACAAACTGATTTAAGGAGCCCTGCAGTTGTATATAAAATAAATCAATGCATTACAAATATTCCCACTCTGTCCAAAGATAGTTAGAAATGTTTATCACAATCTGGAATCTGAGTTACATGCTTCAAGATCTGTGTGATTATCTTTGCTGTTTGTTCTCTTGTTGTTTACATAGCTCCTGCTGATTTACTCAGAGAGACAGACATTATGGACCATATGTTGTAATCATTTATGCAGAGCAAATTTTCTCCATCCTTAACTGAGACACAGTTATTGCTGGCTTAGCTTGTCTCTGCAGTGAAGCAAAATGGAATTGCTAGTGACCACAGAGAGTTGACCTTTACATGTACCTTTCTAATTCTCCTCCTCCCAGCTGCTATTTAATAGGCTGGACATTCTATGTCTTCACTGGACTCGTACGTGGACACTAAATGCGAAGGCAGCATTTAGCTTACTTGAAGAACTGCACAGCATGATTGAGGTCAGAAGAACCTTGCTGTGAAGGCAATAGTGCTGTCTCTTTTTCCTGAACTTGAAATTACTTACTTTCTACCATCTAAGAACAGGATGAAGTGGGGGCTGATGGTTTCATCTCAATTAGCTGACATTTACTAGCTTTTTTCATTCTGTGCTGCCTGTGAAACATGGGACTAGAAGGGACCTCCTGAGTCAGCAAGTCCATTCCCCTGCTACTGCAGGCAAACATGTCATATTGTCCCTTTCTGGAAAGTTGTTCCAAAACCTTACTGCTCTCATGGTTAGAAACCATGTAATTTCCAGATTTATTTCATTCATGGCCAGTTTTATCTATTTGTTCTTATGCCAGCACTGTCTTTAATCTGAAATAGTCCTTGTCCTTCCTTGATATTAACTCTCCCCTTCCATATTTATACAAAACAATTAGATCCAATCTCAGCCTCTGTTCTTCCAAGCTCTTTTAGCCTACTCTCCATATGAGAAGCTTCCATTTCTATGACCATCCCAGGAGTCCTTCTCTACTCTTATTACAGTCTCAGTTCACCTTCCTTGAATCTGGCTGACCAGAACTGTACACATTGTTTCAGATGAGGACTGATGAGTACAAAGGAATAAATATTTTCCTGTCTCTACTGGAAAGTTCACAGAAAGTACATCCTAGAATCCCACTTCTTTCTTTCACAGCTGCACAAAATGGAAAGCTTCTCTTCACTGTGTGATCAACTAATACATTAAGGTCTTTCTTCTTGTTGTTTCTAAAAAACTTGCTTTCCATTTATAGCAGTAATTCTTGTTACTAGTCCCTAGCTCTATGACCTTGTACTTCCTAGGATTACATTTCATATCTTTTCAATTTAAATAGTCCTCAATCATCCAACTTTTCCTGCATAGTATTCCAACCCTCTTCTGTATTAACATACTCCCTAATTTTGTGTCATCAAAGTTCCTTAGCACACTCCAATTTTCCATGCTCAGTCTATTAGTGAAAACATTAAATAATATGGATTCTAAGACTGATCCTGTCAGGTACTTCACAAATAGTCCCTTATCACCCCAGTTCTCTCTTTCAAATCTTGTTCTTTTTGCCCCTTTAACCAGTTCCTTACCTACCTTACAATTCTTCTATTAATCCACTCTTCTTCAGTTTAATTAGTAATTTCCTATGTGTCACTTTACCAAGTGCACAGATATTAGATCCAAAGCATTTCCTTTGTCTAGAAAATTAGCTGTCTTCTCAAAGAGAGATATTGTGTAAGTCTAGCATAGATCATCTTTGGTAAACTCATGATGCATTTTATCCCATTGTTCATTTACCTCCTTCCTTGGTTTACTGTTTTGTTCAAAAATAGTTCTAAAGCCTGGGCAAATTAACAAGACTGAGTTGCATTTCCCCTTCTTAAATATAGGTACCAACATTAGCTATTCTCCAGTCTTAGGTCAGTATCCTAAACACTACCCTCAATTCATTAATTTTTTTTTTGCTATTGGACCTGTGATTTCACATGCCAGATCCTTCAGAATTCTAGGATAACTTCAACATAGGTGAATTTACCTCTTTGAGCTTAGCTTCCACAACAGTTGTGGTAATTTTCATTTTCATTTCCTCATTCCCATCACCCAACCAGCTTTTGTCCATTTGTTCAACATAAACTGTCATTAATGAAACCTAGAGCAAAATATTATTTTATACCTGGATTATCTTTAATGACTACATCATCGTCACTATGCAGTAGCCCAACTACTTCTTTCCTTGTCCTCTTTCAATGTACATGTCTGAAGAACCATGTTGCTATGTAGGAACACACAACTAAAAAGGACCTTCTGAGCCATCAAGTCCTGTTCTCTGTATTCACAGGCAACTATTTACCCAGAAAAGTCTAAACCTGGCCCACTTCAAACCCACACACAGCCGCAAGGCTCATAACTAGAAACAACCGGAACATGCAATAAACACATCACAGATAAAAGCAGATAAGATGAGGATGCTGCCAAAGCCCTGCCACAACAAAGACAGAGAAGCAGTTGATTTAGATAAACTCAGAGGAGGAGAACCATTCCCACATGAAAACCCCCCATGGTATGTGCCAACCTGACCCAGGGAAAAAATTCCTTCTTGGCCCCAATTTGGTGATTAGTATGACTCTGAGTAGAAGAGCAAACCCTTAACCAGGAAACTATGCATTTTCTAAATACTGGAAGGAACACTGGCACACCCCAGTCAAAACTTCCCGGCCTCAGCTGTCACCAATATCCAATGCTTCAGACGGAGAAAAATAAAATCCCCAGGAGTCAGCAGCAGTCACAAGGGGAAAATAAATCCTTCCTGTGAATACAAATACTTAATCCTACTATCATGTTTATTAAAGAACTCCCTATCCTAGAATATTATCCTTTCTATAAATTTTATCAAGTTCAATATTAAAACAAAGTTCTTTGCCCAAGCTCCTTTCTAACAGATGCCCACTTTAAAACTTCATTCTGGGATGGTTAGAAATCTTCTCATTTCCAATCTAAATTTGTTCAATACCAGTTTATGCCAGTACTGTTCTTTAGCCTTTTCTCCTCCTGCTCCAAATTTTAATTTCCTTTGCAAGCGTAACTCAGTTTGACTTCTAATAATTTTCACTCTATCCCAAGAGTGATCTTGACTTCTATGACAACTTTCTTTGCTGATCAGTACTATTATATTAGTGTTATTCGATCTCAGATCCATATCTGGGAAATTAAATCCTCCAGAATGACACATAACTCATATTACATATTGCAAAAACAATTGGTGACAGACAGGGGGGACAAGGCTGAACTCCTCAACGAGTTCTTTGCCTCAGTGTTCCTAAGTGAGGGGCACGACAAGTCTCTCACTGGGGTTGTAGAGAGGCAGCAGCAAGGCGCCAGACTTCCATACGTAGATCCTGAGGTGGTGCAGAGTCACTTGGAAGAACTGGATGCCTTTAAGTCGGCAGGCCCGGATGAGCTCCATCCAAGGGTGCTGAAGGCACTCGCCGACATCACTGCAGAGCCACTGGCGGGAATATTCGAACGCTCGTGGCGCACGGGCCAAGTCCCAGAGGATTGGAAAAGGGCTAACGTGGTCCCCATTTTCAAGAAGGGGAGGAAGGAGGACCCGGGCAACTATAGGCCAGTCAGTCTCACCTCCATCCTTGGTAAAGTCTTTGAAAAAATTATCAAGGCTCACATTTGTGAGAGCCCGGCAGGGCAAATTATGCTGAGGGGAAACCAGCACGGGTTTGTGGCGGGCAGATCGTGCCTGACCAATCTAGTCTCCTTCTATGACCAGGTTACAAAACGCCTGGACACATGAGGAGGGGTGGATGTCGTATACTTAGACTTCAGGAAGGCCTTCGATACGGTATCCCACCCCATACTGGTGAACAAGTTAAGGGGCTGTGATGTGGATGACTACACAGTCCGATGGGTGGCGAATTGGCTAGAGGGTCGCACCCAAAGAGTCGTGGTGGATGGGTCGGTCTCGACCTGGAAGGGTGTGGGCAGTGGGGTCCCGCAGGGCTCGGTCCTTGGACCGATACTCTTTAATGTCTTCATCAGTGACTTGGACGAGAGAGTCAAATGTACTCTGTCCAAGTTTGCAGATGACACAAAGCTATGGGGAGAAGTGGACATGCTGGAGGGCAGGGAACAGCTGCAGGCAGACCTGGATAGGTTGCACAAGTGGGCAGAAAACAACAGGATGCAGTTCAACAAGGAGAAATGCAAAGTGCTGCACCTAGGGAGGAAAAATGTCCAGCACACCTACAGCCTAGGGAATGACCTGCTGGGTGGCACAGAGGTGGAAAGGGATCTTGGAGTCCTAGCGGACTCCAAGATGAACATGAGCTGGCAGTGTGATGAAGCCATCAGAAAAGCCAATGGCACTTTATCGTGCATCAGCAGATGCATGACGAATAGGTCCAGGGAGGTGATACTTCCCCTCTATAGGGCGCTGGTCAGACCGCAGTTGGAGTACTGCGTGCAATTCTGGGCGCCACACTTCAAGAAGGATGCGGATAACCTGGAGAGGGTCCAGAGAAGGGCCACTCGTATGGTCAAGGGCCTGCAGACCGAGCCCTACGAGGAGAGACTAGAGAAACTGGACCTTTTCAGCCTCCGCAAGAGAAGGTTGAGAGGCGACCTTGTGGCTGCCTATAAGTTCATCACGGGGGCACAGAAGGGAATTGGTGAGTATTTATTCACCAAGGCGCCCCCGGGGGTCACAAGAAACAATGGCCACAAGCTAGCAGAGAGCAGATTTAGGTTGGACATTAGGAAGAACTTCTTTACAGTTCAAGTGGCCAAGGTCTGGAACGGGCTCCCAAGGGAGGTGGTGCTCTCCCCTACCCTGGGGGTCTTCAAGAGGAGGTTAGATGAGTATCTAGCTGGGATCATCTAGACCCAGCACTCTTTCCTGCTTATGCAGGGGGTCAGACTCGATGATCTATTGAGGTCCCTTCCGACCCTAACATCTATGAATCTACACGGACAGATCCATAGGGCTAGGGACAGACATTCAAAAGCCTGAGCCTGAATTGATTCAGTCTTGGCAGGTTAGTCTAACCTGCACAGAGTAAACCGGTTTGCGAGTGGATCGACATTCAGCACGTGCCTGCGGTGGCTCAACCCAGAAGCCTGGAGGCGCTAGAGCAGCCCCTGAGCTGAGGGGAGGGGAGTGTGGCCAGGCCCCGGCAGGCCCGCCCCAGCAGCTCCCTGACAGCTGGGACCAATCCCAGCACACAGGGCTGCCCAGCACCAGAGGGGAACTCTTCCCCATCCTCTCTCTCCCGCACAACCACGGGGCCAGGAGGGGGGCCCTGTTTGGTGCTGTGGGGACTCTTCTACCTCCTCCTCCCCCATCCTGCGGCAGGGTGGGGAGAGGTGCTCTGTTAGGCTGCCTGGCCCCAGGTGGGACTCTTCCACTCTTTCCCCTACTTCTCCCCCATTGCTGTGGGGTGGAGAGGAGGGCTCTATGAAACTGTGCCCAGCCCCAGAGAAGGACTCTTCCCCCCACTCCTCCCTCCCCGCCCCCGGGCAGGGGGAGGCTCTGTTCCATGCTGGGGGGAACTCTTCCCCCTCCTCCTCCTCCCCGCAGAGGGGCAGTGGGAGCACGGAGCTCAGTTGGGCAGGGTGTGGGTGTGTGGGGTGTAGGGACCCCCACACACTCCCCCCACAGCATGCAGCCCCCACTGCCTGGCAGCAGCAGCAGCCGGGGAGGTCAGGGCACTCATTCCCAGCACAGGCATGACTTCGGCTAGCGCTGCACAGGGGGACGGAGTGGAGCCTGCCTTATCCCGCAACTCTGCTCCCTGAGCCTGCAGCAGGGAAGCCCCACACTGGAGCCAGCTGCTTCCCCCACTCCCCGCTGTGCAGGGCCCCGTACTCTGCCAGGAGTGCAGGGAGCCCTGTGCCCTGCTTCCCTGCAGAGTCCAGTGCGGGGCTTCCCCATCCAGTACCTCACAGAGTCCCCCTCCCCACCCTGTGGGATGACCAACACAGCATAGCCCCATTAAGGGGAAGGAGAAGGGTTAATTCCTCCCTCTGTCCATTCCCTGCAGCCGGGGTCTGCCAGCTCCAGGAGCCACTGCTACAGCCCCCTCACCTCTGCTCCCCAGCAGACAGGCTGACCTGGGTTGTGGTGGGGGAAGAGGGGAAGGAAGGAAGAATTAACCCCCTCACTGCCCAGTTTGCCTTAATGGGGCCATGCCAGCTGGTGTCTCTGCTAGGGGTGGTCCCTGCTCCGGCTAGAGAGCAGAGGGGCGGGGTCAGCCCTGAGGCTGGAGCAGAGACCCCAGTCCAGAGAGCATTCCAAGATGCTGGGGGTGTCTGGTTTATCTTAAACTAGCAAGGGGTCTGGGACAGACATTGAATACACTTGTTTGACCGAAATCAGTTAAGTCTGATACTACATTCAACCAGGTTTGTCTCATACCGGTTTTGGCCATTTTGAAACTGGTTTATTTGCACTGAATGTCTGTTCTGTTACAGGTTTAAACCAGTTCCTGAACACTTAAACCAGTTTATGTGTAATGTCTGTCCCTAGCCAAATAGACTCTCAGCTGTACTCCACGAAAACCTCTTTTACCAACCTTCCCAAGAGTGATTCTGGGCCACACAGATGCTATTTTGTCCATACCATCCCTTTTCATGCTCTTACAGTCTAGTATGTCTCAAATGTACAAGGTTGCCCTATCACCTTTATATTTATTTCCGTTTCCTGAAGGGTACATGCTCGCTAATAATTGTATCCCTGCCATGCTTGCTTTTTCACTAGATTTCTGTTCTGGATATATCTGGCTTTACCTCCTGCAGCAGCAGTTCAAGTTCCTCCATTTTGCTGTGTGGTCTCCTTGCATTTATATGCAAATAGTTGTTTTTTTATTAACCACACCCAGCTTCCTCGTGGAATTAGGCATAAACTTCCTAGCTATACAGTCTGACTATTATTCTCATCAATACAAGTACATTCCTGCTGTCCATCTTCCTACTTGCTATTCATTTAGCAGATTTTGCTATTTCTGTGTACTAAAACCAGCTCTGTATTTTACACAAGTCTCTCTCAACCTTCTTTCTTCATTTCTTAGTTTAAAACTCTTTTTACCGGTCAAGCCAGTATTGACCTCACAAAACCAGTGCCTCAGCTACAGTTGCCAAGGAGAGTCCTTTTTCTGCGAATGCCTCCCACTAGTTGAAAAGCTCCAAAGTTTCCCACTACCTCAGTCCTTGAGAATGATTGTAATGATGTTGTCATATTTTCACTCTCTTTCTCTAAGGACCAGAAGAATTCTTTAAAAACCAGGAGTCCCCATGTCTTTGAGTGTTTTCCCCAGCATGGTACAGGTTTCTGTTTCCATCCCACGCAGAATCTTTCAGTGTTACCTTTAAATTAAGTTTGATCATTATTCTTACCTGTTCATTTCAGAATCCCTTTCAAGCTCATATCTACATCTTGTTTGCTCCTCTGGCCGACAACACACCCTTCAAGTGTCTGTATCTTCTCTGGGAACTGGCCCATTGATTCCTCTTAACAAAGAATCCCCTGTTAGTTAGATCTACCTCTTTCTGGTGACAGTGTAAATCTCTAATCCTTTCCCTTCTACTGTTCCTTCTTTTCTGCTTTCTGTTCTCTCTCACTACCCCCTTCATATTATCCTCATTCTTTCTAAAGCTCTGGTTTTGTGCCTTCTCCATTGCCTTTTCTTCTCTTTTTGCATGTTAGCTGTTACCCCTTCTTCCCTGTGGTTTCATCATCTATTCCTGTTTGTTTCTCTTGCCAGTGCAGCAGACATGTTTATCAACTCTATTTCCCCTCTACAATTTAACCTCTTTTTCTGGCTATCATCTGGCTCTCCATTCCTCCTCAAAGCCCATATGAACTCCAACACCATCTCCAGACTTAGTCTTTGAAATGTCTTTTACTTGAGCTCAGTCAAGTGACCCTGCATGCATAAAAAAGTTCTGGAAGGTAACCACTCAAGGTCAAGAAAGTACTCCAACTCCTGCATCCAGTCATCCTCCTTGCCTATACAATTCATTGCCCCTGCTATGTCAGAAGCCGCCCGTATCTCCCTTTTTTTTTAAACGTAGAGACACGGAGGAAAACAGACCCCTCCCACTGTGTTGTCAAGCTTTCCTGACCTCTCTGAGCTCTATTAAATCATTGGCTGCCTCTTCACTACTCACAACAAAAAAGCCCTGCAAACAGATTCCGCAAACTCCAAAATTTGCTCCTTCCTCACCAAGGGCAAATCCCATGTAAATTCTCCTGTTTACTGTCCTCGATTCACTGGGCTACTTCTGCAATGTAATTCTGATACAGTGGATAAGTCATTGGACTAGGGATCAGAAGACTTTGGTTCTATTTTCAGCCTTACAACCAACCTGCAATATGACGTAGGGAGAGTCACTTTGGGCATCTATACGTGTGCTCTGGGGTGGTGGTGGAGGGGTGCTTTAGAGTGGCTCTAAGAGTGAGGGTGTTTAACTAAAGCTTGTTCAACTAATTGAATCTGCTCCCACATATGTCAATTAGCACACATTGGAGCAGACATCCTGCATGTGTACAGATGTCCTTTATTTCTCTCTACTTCCTTTTACATACTTTGTCTGTCTCACCTACCTAGTCCATAAAGCACTTATGTGAATATACTATGTTTATGGGGCCTCAATCTCAGTTGGGTCTTCTTGTTGTTACTGTAATACACAAAATACTGATAATTTCCTATATTTTACATAGCATTAGCTGTGTGTCTTCCTTGCTAGTGGCACCCTTTGCTGTCCTTGCAGCAGATAGTCCTGAGGGTTTCAGAGGAACAGAAGCATTGGTATAGGTTACTCCTCTCTGTATTCATAGAGCAGACAGCTTAAAGGTACAATTAAAGCCTCATAATTTCCAAAGGATGTGGTAATGATTAAATTTAACACAAGGCTGACCTATGAAAGAGAAAAAATAAGAACTGATGGAGAGCCAACTCCTGGTACCTGACAAACACAGCCCACAGGTCAAGCCACTACAGGAAGCAAAGTTATAGACAATGAATAAAAAAAGTCTCCTATAATTTGGTCAGTCCTGTTTTGAGGTTGTGGTAGAATTATCAACTTTACTGCCCCCACAGGCTATAGATGGACTGCAAAGCTACTTACAGGCCAGATCTTGGCCTAGCTGCAAGTAGGACAAGGGGTTAACACCGATGTCACTTGCTCCCCTGCCTATCATGGTTCCATTGCTGGGAATTCAGCAGCAGGCCCAACCCCTGCCCACCCTGCACCCAAATTCCCAGTCCTCTACCAGTCCTGTAGGCCGGGGTATCTTTTGACATTCCTGGCTTACAGCACTTAAGCAGGAAACTGGCTTAGATTGACAAAGACTTCTGGGCCTCGTGATATTGTTAATAAAGCTGTGTTCTTTGTTCTTCCTTTGTATTTCTGGCTGTTATTGAGCTCTCTCTGCAAATGATTTTCATTGCAGTAAAGAATTTACAGTGTGGTGGCAAAGGTGAAGTGCTATTAAAAGCTGCTGGCAAGCTGGAAAGCCCCCCATGCTGATTTAAAAACCAGAAACTGACAGAAGAGTCTTGACTCTCAACAATGCTTCACCCATGGATGAGCTGCTATTAACTTTAATTTTCTGTTATAACAGATACACAGGAGACATGAAAAGCATTGTTTCTGCTTTGTGAAATGAAATGGAAAGCAAAAATACCCGAGATACCACTGGAGCTCTGTTGCTTGTTACAAAGCTCTCCCCTATTGTTGGACGTAGGAGCTAGTCATTTTGAAGAGAAAAAGAAAAATGCAGAATGTGTCTTGTATTCAAAAGCTTGTTTAACTCTATGCAAACTATGCAAGTGGTCCAATAAAAGATATCACCCAAAGAAATCCTTGTCTCCAGAATAAGGAGGTAACTTGACAAATCCTACTAGTGGCCAAGTGGGCTCTGCGGGATGAACAGTCTGGGTGTGGAGGCATCCTACCGAAAGTGCTATCCTGCACAGTCAAGGGCTTGTGCTATGTCAACATTGTCACTGCGGTTACAGAATGTGCAGTCTCAAGGCCAAACTGATTCTCACCCTGAATCCATCACTTGCATAGGCACTGAAGAGCACTCTCTACTTGTCCCTGATATGACAGTTGTGAAACTCAGTAGCTCGCCCTCATCCAAACTCTCACAGCATAACCTGACCCCACAATTTTAGCAGCAGTTCTTACTAAGCAGAGTCCACATCCAAGTTACCATCATGGGGACATGGATTCTGACAGCTTTCCCAAGAGTTGCAGAATAAAGCTCAGAGACTCTGTTCCTACTCTTTAGTGACCTTCATGTTCTAATGAAGTAGCAGCCACTGCTATCTGCACAGCAGATAACTGGCTCTGCATTCTCAAGCACACATTTGGCTCTCTGGACAAAGATACAATTCTCTCATCCTCTACTGTGCTCCCTATTTTAGGGTCAGATGCTATTATATATACAGAGGCAATTAAAAAATACTGCATTTGCTGTGAACTAAGAGATTTGGCCCCATCTCCTATAATTCTCATTCCTAATGCCTTGCATAGATGGCCATGATGCAAGGCTATGATGCATGATTTCACTGCAGAGAGCTGTGGAATGGGGGCCTCAAAGGACGCCTATACATGAGCAGTGAGGTTGCTTTGACATGCTGTAACTATAGCATGTCGGAGCAGAATCGATTAATCCAGTCTGCTGGAGTATGGGTAATTACTGCGCTCCAGCAGACTCCAGTGTTTTGTGTATCAGCATCCCTACGTTGAAAAATGGTGGTGGGGTGCTTTAACTAAGGCCTGTCAATTGAGCCTTAGTTAGAGCACCCCCATTGCCATTTTTCACTATGGAGACACTAACACATGAGATGCTCCGGGTGCTTTAATTACAGAGGCTCTTGGAGCCACTCTAATTAAAGTGTGTTCCCCCCTCCCCATCCCACACCCACACCCCCCCAGAGCACGTGTATAAACACCCAAAGAAGTGTCAAGTACTATAAAGATGTTGGGTGGCACTGCATCCACATTGGCATAGTGCAGTACCAGCAGTCCAGCTCCCCCATGTGTCAAGCAGACTTAATGCTTCATAAGCAAAATTAAAATTTGGCCATTTCTGACTTTTGGGTAAGTAAATTTGCTTTGCAAAGTTGACATTTGTTTAATGTGCTCGGAAAGAGAAGCATTTGAAAGACTTCTCCCAGCACTCAAACACTGAGGTGAGTGAAATAATATTTCAGAAAATGGACTGAGGGAAATTTTAACTGGCAAGACTTCAAAGAACCTCTAAATGGCCATGTCTGCTAGGAAGGTAATTTATGACCTGTCAACTCCTACTGGAAAGACAGTAACCGAAGACTGAGACCTTATCTACCATGGGTCTTTAGCCACCAGTACAGCTGAACCCATCAAGAAGAGAGAAGCAAGAAGTGATACTTGAATCTAATCAAATCCCTGAGGGGCTTGTTCATCTTCAGAGAACTCTGTGAGACACACAGATAAAACTTCATTGGAGTCCATTTGAGATACTCAGAGCAACAGGTATATTTTATAATAAAAGGAAACAGCCCAAAAATAGAAGCTCCCAGAAAGCCAAGCTCAGAGAATACAGGAGGGCAACAGAAAGCTAACTGCACAGAATTGTCTTAGCAGAAGATCCAGCAAGAGACCAAAGAGCTGAAGGTGTCCCCTCTGTTGTTCGGTACTAGCCTGGTTGAAGATGCTTCCACCAAGTCTCAGTACTAAGGTGGTAGAATAAATTCTGACCTATGGAATGAAAAAAGTGAGGGTAGCTTTGTTACTGCAATTGGTTTAATAGAATATTGAAATATTGTTGTAAGTTAAGGTTTATTAACAGCATCTTCTGCTAAGCCCTGAATAGCTGCACAATGTATTCCTGGAAAAGAGACATAAGCTGACTAAGGGATTTCACTCAAATTTAAGATTCTTAGTTTTCATTAAACGGTCTGTGTCAAGCCACTCTGAGCAAGCTGGTGAGTGAAAGATGCACTGAGATTTCAAATGAATACTTTCAGCAGCTTCTTTATGTAACTGAATTTCACAGGCCTTGGCAAGATACAGTCAGCTCAATGATCCATCATGTCTGGTTTCCAGCAGTGACCAATGCCCAGAGTTTCCAAGAGAAAGGGAAACCCTCTATAATTAAGCATTTCTTCTCTTATGTACATGCTTTTTCTCTCTCCCCTCCTCAAATTACACTGACTTAACACCTGCTAGCAAATTAAATTATGCAGATTTATACTGCAGCTGAATTTTAAAACCACCCACATAAGCTGTTCTCACAACTGGATTTTTCCATGCATTGCTGTTATTGGCAATGCTAGTGACAATTTCTATCAAACTCTTCTTAGTATCCCAGGTGACAAATTGATGACATCATAAAGCACGCCCAACTTGCTTTTCACTAGAGCCTGACTTGTAGTGCCCACTGATCTCATGACAATTCACTCCCACTCTAATCCTCTTCGATTTTTCTCCATGAAGCAGCCACAGTAACAATACAATTGTCTGGGATGTAAAACAAACAAAAAAGCCTTTGCAATTTATTCTACTTGACATTTGAAATAAAATAGCTTCATGTAGAAAATAAATCGCCTCCCACCCCTTTCAACACCAGGTGTTTGTGTCTATCAGGTGACCTAATTAAATGCTTAATGTCATTTTAGGTTCAGTGTGCAAAAAGTAATGCTATATTTTTACAGGTACTGAAATCAAGGTCCATTTTTAACTAAATGATAAACTGTCTCTAATTTCATACTACAATAATTACAGAAAAAACCCTAAAATTCTTTAGCAAAGCATGTTTCTACCTATCCTGTCTATTTGAATCTTGTCCATTTGAATCTTGTGCTATAAACACCATAAAGGTTTCAGTATACAGATGAACCCAGAAGCACTATATATGTTTTAATACCAAGTGCCCCCTTGTGGCTGATGTAATCATTCATTTAAAATCTATATTGAAAAAGAGTGTGAACATTGTGAGTCAGGCTGCTTATTAAGTTTGTTTGGACTAGAAGCTGACACAGACCTTGGTAACAGGACAACTCCATTTGAAAGTTCAGGGCCATCTGGTATCACCTACTGCCCCTGAAGTCTTGCAGATTCTTCAGCAGAAGTGCATATAATTAATCCCAAAGCAGTAGATAGGGAACCCCCATATTTTCTGTCCAGTCACAAACTAGGAAACAGAAGATCCATAAAACCTAGTTTCTGGCAATAAAGCAAGCTGCTTGCAGGCTTTCCCCCTGGTCTTATTGCTTTACTGGCAAAAGGCAAGTGCACCCTACCCCACTGAAAACAAAAAAAGATGAGAGAAACAGTCACTTGGTGAGTCTGAAGACACCAGAAAGAACTGTCCAGACCTGGGTGGTAATGAAGAGGAAAAAGGCAGATCAACAAAATGTCTAGAGACATCTAAGGTATGTTATGCGAGTCAAGAATAGCCAAGAGAACCTGTGAGGAAGACAGTGAGGGATAGGGCTCGAGGACAAACAACATCAGTCCAGATGACAAACTGTTGTCCATACCAACAACAACATTCCCTAAATTGACTCAGACCCATTTTTCAAGCACCCCTATTTGTGACATGCCGAGAAATGCATCGTTTCAATTAAAGGTCACTAGCTAAGGGAACTGTCAACTTTTCTACTGCCTTAGTAAAATGCTGATGTCCCCTGTGGACAAGCTCATAGAAGCCTTTAACATGTATTACAAAAATTCTCACCTATCTGTCTTCCTAAAGACCAGATGCCCTGTCATTTTTGTGCTGCCAGCTTCTTCTACAATGTGACATTGTCACAGGCAATGGGTGGTATAACCATCAAACCTTAAACCCCAAAGTGCTGATGTGGTGGGGCTCAAGACAGTGCCCAATGTTGTCACTATTTTGCAAAGCAAATGCCTGGACCTTAATTTCAGAATCTCCTCAATCATGTTGCTGGGTAATCTTGAGCACAGTGGCTTATAATAGAAACTCTGGTTCCTCAGCTAATCTTAACTAGAGCGTTGCTAAGGCAATGCTATCAGAAGTGTGCTCCCCTGAACTGATTCTACAGTATGCCTCCCTGTATTTGCATACTAAAGCCTCTATTTGGGAATGGCTTCTTGCAGTAACTATAAGGAGAAAAGGAAAAAAAGATTACGATTTCTCTCAGCTATTATGGGGAAATGATAATTAGGAGACAATCTATATGTTTCACACAATATTGCTTAATGAAAAATATGTGAATAAATGCTGGCAGGTTTACTGAAAAATAAATAAAATTCACACCAGACTAGCTTTTAAAAAGACTGAATTTCAGTTTCCTCATAAGCACTGAATGAATTACAGTGCAGCATGTGTATTATTCACCGGTACACAAAAGACATTATTCACTAAGCATTCTTCACTGTAGGAGTGTTCTATCTGCAAGACGTTCTATCCAATCTCAACATGCAAAAATGATTTTTTTAATCTTTAATGGTAAAGATGTAAATATTTGTATTACTGGTTTCACACTGTTGTGCTCTCTGAAGGGTAAAACACCACCCACATTTCTGGAAACAAAAAGAAAGACAGATCTCAGGTATGAATGAGAACCTGAAATTAAATACCTCTTTGTTTAAATATGAATGGTCTATATGTTTTTCACAGCAAGGCATAATTCCTCAGCATGATTCTACTTCTACAGGGCAAAAGGTACTAGCCTTCTGTAACAATTCTTCCAGTTTCTGGGAACAGAAATTCCTGTGCTTCCTTATAAATCATTAGAGATCTCATTGGAGTAAATTATGTTCAATTCAGGCCCTTATCATGTCTATTGCCCTGGTAACTGAATGCTTAAGTATTTTCCATTGCCACATTGGTGAAATCAAGACCATTCACTTGTAATGCTATATAGTGCAATACAGAGCCTTTCCCCAAACATCTGCTTGGTTGTCTGGAAAGCATCCATTTTCAGACATCAATTTATCCTTTGAATCTTGTTGTCCTGTGTTTGTACAGCATACAGCACAACAAAGTCCTGATCAATAACTGGGCTTGCAGGTCCTATCAAATAGTATTAAGAAATAAAAACAGTAATATGAAATAAAGGTAATTTGTCCCTTTGTCTCTTCATTCTCTCCATCTTCTATATCCACAATGTTAATTCTTACACTGAATTCCAGCTTGAAATGTGCTGAGTTGGAGGACAGACTTATGCAACCAAGAAATAGCAAGAATTTGCAGAGACAAAATCAGGAAGGCAAGACAAAGAATGAACTACACCTGCCAAAGGAGGTCAAGGACAACAAGAAGAGGTTCTTTAAGTATGTTAGCCAGAAGAGAAGGAGCAAGCAAGCTGTGGGTCCTCTGTTAACAAGCCAGAGAGAACTCTTCACAGAAGATGCAAAGGTGAATCTACTCAACAGCTACTTTGCCTCAGTCTTCCCCAAAAAATTGATCTGCAGCCAGACACTTAATAAGGATAATCTGGAGGTAAGCTTGGGGAAGAGATGACAAAAGAGATGGTCAGAGAGCTTTTGTTGGGTCTGAATGAATTCAAGTCAGCAGGATCGGATTAACTTAATCCCATGGTCCTAACAAAACTGGCAGAGGAGATCTCAGAGCCCTTGGCAATGATCTTTATTAAGATGTGAGAAACAGGCCAGGTACCAGAGGACTGGAAAAGAAGCAGTGTAGTGCCCCTCTTTAAAAAAGTGAAAAGTATGATCTGGGGAACTACAGACCAGTTATCCTCACCTCAATACCTGGTAAATTACTGAAGTGTGTCCTAAGGAGGGCCATTTGCAAGCATCTGGAGAAAAAGTTGACTGCAAGCAGCCAGAATGAATTTATGAAAAACAGATTGTGTCAAACAAACCTGATCTCCTCCTTTGACAAAGCATTCCCTGCATTGGGTGGAAGAAGGGAATGCTGTGGATATAGTGCATCTCAACTTCAGCAATGCTTTTGACAAGGGCCTGCATAACCTTCTCATAAACAAATTGGAGAAATATGGGCAAGACAAAACTATTATAAGGTGGACAGATAACTGACCCAATGGCCATAAACAAAGGGTAATTATTAACAGGTCCATGTCAGAATGGCAGGAGGTTTTGAGTGGAGTCCCACAAAGGTCTGTCCTGGGCCTGGTGCTGTTCAGTGTGTTTATTACTGATTTGGATGCTAACATAGAAAGCTTCTTGAGCAAGTCTACAGATGACACAAAACTGGGAAGGACTGCAAACAGGTTGGAGGATACGAGCACAATTCAGAAAGATCCTGACAGATTGGAAAACTGGGCTAGAGCTAACAAGATGAAGTTCAATGCACACAAATGCAAGGTGCTACACCGCAGGAGGAATACATAAAAAATACAAATATAAAACGGGTTATACTTAACTGGATGGCAGTGCTATGGAAAAGAACTTGGGAGTCTTTGTAGATCACGGACTAAATATGCGCCTGCAGTGTGATGTAGCCACACAAAAGGCGAATGCAGTTTTGGGCTGCATCAATAGAAGCATCAGGTGCAGGACACAGGCGGTGCCTCTACTTGACACTGCTTAGGCCTTATCTGGAGTACTGTATGCAGTTTTGAGTTCTGCATTTTAAAATGGATGTGGAGAAGGCAAAGAGGGTGAAGAGATAGGTGATAAAAATTATAAAGAGCTTAGGAAGCAAGTCATATGAGGAGAGGCTGAAGGAGCGAGGCACATTCAGCTTGGAAAGATGCTTAAGAGGGGACATGACATCAGTCTTCAAATACCTGAAGGGCTGCCATAAAGAAAGAAATCTTCTTTTCTCTCTTGCTGCAGAGAGGAAGACATGGAACAATGGCTTGAAGTTGCAGCAAAATAAGTTTAGACTGGACATCCAGAAAAGCTTCTTCACTGTTGGAACAGCGAACAGTGGAAAAGACTGCCCAGGGAAGTTGTGGCAGACAAGGTTCTTTGGGTAAATCTGATACCTTTTATTAGACCAACTCAAATAGTTGGAAAAAATCTTCTTAGCAAGCTATTCCAACTATTTGAGTTGGTCTAATAAAAGATATCAGATTTACCCAAAGAACCTTGTATGCCTATGTCCTCAGACCAATACACTTACAATTTATACCTTTGTAATAGGGAAGTTGTGGACTCTCCATCACTGGAGGTGTTCAAGAAGCTGGACAGTTACTGGGGTTGATCTGGGCATAGTTATACCTATGTTCTGCTATGGGTATTTCCCATGCTTCTATGCTTTACTGGTTGCGTCCACCTCCTTTTTCTACTACATGTATCAGGGTGTTTTTAAGCCTCCCTGAGAGGCACTTGGTGTTGGCTACAACCAAGGATGGGGACTTTGACTGGGGTATGCTAATGTTCCTGCTGGGAACAAAGCCAGAAGTTCCTAACTAGAGCGCTCCCCTCCCCACCACCTCCCGGTTAGACCAATCCCCATATTTGGAATCAGGAAGGAATTTTACTCCATGGTCAGACTGGTATGGACTGGGGGGGAGGGGAGTTACCTTCCTCTATAGTGTAGGGGGCATGGCCCTCTACCCAAGATTTGTTAAGCATATATTGACAACATTTCATAGAAGTAGGACCTTGGCTGCCATGGTTCCCCTGTGGCAGGTTAGGGTGTTAGGTCTGTGTTGTGTCAGGGTTAACAGATGTTTTACGTAGAGTTTATATTATGAATTGTATAAGATGTTTTGAATAGGGATGATCCTGCCTCAGGCAGAGGGTTGCACTAAATTGACCTCTGGAGGTCCCTTCCAGCCCTACTTTTCTAGGATTCTATTTACCCATTTTGTTAAATGCCTCAAGTTTTGAAACAGCTGCACAGGTGACACAATTAAAAAAACTAAAGCAGGTGACAGTTACAGATTATGGAGCAGGTCACTGTTTTTTTCTGAGTGGCACTGGTTAACATTATTATATATATTTTAGTTGCAGTGCTTTTCTAGAATCTTGTGCAATTAAATGTCACTGTACTCACCACAGGCATTTGATCAAAGAAGCGAATGGAGGACAATCTATCTACAAACAAACAAAATATGTAACTCAGTGATATCATTTAATATAGAATGATGAAAACTAGAGGGAGAAAATCTATGAATGCCTATTTCTACCTGTTGGATTTCCATGAATATGTTCCATCTTTTTCCGAAGGAAACCAATTTGCCTTCCTAGCTGTCCATTTAGTTCAACTTGTGTTTCATATCTAGTTTTCCATTCATTGCCTTCAAAGAAACACAAGATTATTATATTTCATTCCAAATGTAATTGATGATTCTGATATTAGAACCTTGCTTATTCAAATAAACTCCAACTTTCTTCAAAAAAATATCCCTTTACATGCAAAAGAATGAGAAAAAGATAACAGGTGAAATCCTACTGTGAAATCTCACTGCCTTCAATGGGCTCCAGATTTAGATTCACCAAGGAACTCTAACAAATGTTTTATATGAATTCCATTAGTAATATATGAAAAAAAGTACAAAATAAGTGACTAAAGGATTTCCACAGCCTTTATTGCTATTTTTCCAATGTTAAATGCTAAAACAACACTAAAACATGTTAGCTCTATTTGAAGAGTATTCTGTTTTAAGTGGCAAAGCCTAAATCTGTATATAAGAATTTATAGTGCTGAGTCTGTCCCTCGGCATTTGGTTGGCAGCACACTGAGCAGGTCACTGCCTGTGTTTTCTACTGTTTTAACAGGAGTTTGCTATAATTTACTTACCTTCATCCTCAACACTGCCAAGTTGTTTTTCCAGCTCCATTACTGTGCTTCTCAATTCAAATATTGAGAGTTCCAGCATTTCCCTGTGATATTTAGAGAAATCAGTGAAATAGTTATATAATGAATCATCTTATTATTAACAGTACAAACTAACTTGGATTGTATGCACAAATGAAATGTCCTTTATGCCTCTATTATTATATTATATTCTCTAGGACTGTGTGCCCCAACCTTCACTTATCCATAGAGAGCAATCCTGAGCCAAAATTGTGCTGCTGGTAACCTACCACTTTGCTCTTTCTGTGAACCTCAGCTTTACTTTCCTGTGGCGGCAAGCAAAAGTAAAGGGTCTCATAGGTAATGTGCGAGATATGGGTTGGAGATCACTAATCTAGATTGTGATATTACAGTGCGTGTTCTGTAGGGTTTCTACAGTGTTTGGGAAAGGAGTGAGGTAGTTCTGAAATTCTGTGAACGAAATCACTTTCATAGTAAAACAACATACACTAAACATCAATATCTGGCAGAACATCAGGTGTTAAGCTAATGCAGGGGTTTTCAACCTTTTTTAAGGAGTGTACCCCTTCTGGTGGCAGTGGCTGGATGTGGAGTGGTTGGGAGGTGGGGGTGGCGGCGGATGGACGCAGAGCCGGCAGGGGGTGTGGCAGGGCTTGCACGTAGTGGCATGGGGTGGTGGATGGAGGCGGCAGCCGTCACGTGCGAGCCACCCCCCGCCCCCACGGCTGGCTGGCCAGACGGCACTTGTGCAGCCCTCAGAAGGGAGCCGCTACCCTCACCTCCTCCTGGCCCTGCTCCTGGGAGCTGGTGGCACAGGGTGGTGGGTGGCGGTGCTCCGTACCTGCCCACCCACGTGTACCCACTAGCATCTCTCCAAATATCCACAGTTGACAACCCCTAAGCTAATGGACAAAGGATGACCATAGTTTTGGATGCTTAAGAGAACACCCAAGAAATGTGCTGCTGGAAATTACCTTATTTTTAATTTAGGACTTAATTCTTAGTGACTAATCATTCTTCCAGAAGCTTTTTTTTGGCCACAATGACTCAGATTTCACTCAGAAATGTATTATTGTAGTATATCATAACTGTTAGCTCAAGCCATTGATTAAAATAACATGAGGAACAGAAAACTTTCCCTGGAAAAAATTCTAGAGATAAGCAAACATTTTTTTCCCATGACTTACAGCTTTAATTGGGGGAAGAATGTCTTACCCCCTAAGGACAAAGGTAAATTTCAGAAGCTCTGGTGGGCACCAATGAAACTGCCAGGTACCACCACAATTTCAATCTCCTGCTACCTTGGAGAGAGACTAGCACAGGAATTATTCACAGGGGAGGAGGACTCATCTGCATCCACCAAATAAAAAAATGGAAGTCTGGGAAAGGAGAAAGCCTAGCACAGGGGTGTCCAACCTTTTTGAATGTGGGGCCAGATCATGAACTTTTTAATTACCCAGTGGGCCAGCAGGAGCGGGCGCTCGCGCGGCCTGTCCAGTCCAGCCGCAGTCTCGGGGTGCAGGGGTCAAGGGGTGCTGCCTGACCCCGCCGTGTCCTCCCTGCCACCTAGGCAGCCTCAAGGATGCTTCCATACCTGCGCACCTGGGCTCAGCAGCCAGGGGGACATGTGGGGACTCTACAAGGCGCTGCGGGGCTGGGGGAGGGACAAGGAGTTGGAATGAAAGTAAACAGCGTTACTTTTGTTTCCCGTCGCAACACCGCAAGCCACAGAAAATAGCTTGATGGGCCGCATGGTGGCTCGCGGGCCGTATTTTGGACAAGCCTGGCCTAGCAGAACCCTCTGCCCTTGTAGGTGACCAGAAGGATGGAGAGCAGTAACAGACTGGAAAGGGCAATATACATTCCCTCCCTCTCCACAAAAAAGTCCAACAGTCACAATGCTGTGAAGTGGGATGGAAGAAAAGAAATCTTGTCTCTAGAAGTCATGAGCATTGTAGATGGGGAACATTATATGCAAGATAACTACTGATCAATAAGCATATACAAAAGGTATAAAAACATGGTTTAAAGGCGGCACTCTGACAGAAATGCAAGAAGATGGGAGTTGGGAGTTAGCTGGAATGCTGACCAGTGCTTTCTGGCATCATGAACTAACTAGTAAATAACCATCCATGCTTACAACAGCCGCCTGATTTTCCCTGGAGATTTCCTTTGATCTGATGAGGAAGTCTGACCTGCTTTATTTTACAAGAATTGAGATCATAATCTAAAACAATACAACTGCAAGCACAAAACTAGGTACCACAACATGAGCGTGCTATTTTGTCCTGCTACTGACTAAGGATTTACAGTGTTTGTTTTTGTGACCAGTTTGAGGAGGACATTCTGAGGACATACTCACATGAGTATTTAGATGAGCTTTTAGGAAGGTAGAATAAAAAACCCCCTCCATACTCCAAAACCTGTATAGCAAAAGCTCCAGTTGAAATTAGTTAGAACCAGAGCTGAACTGGTAAAGCCATACAAAGTCTAGTTTCCCTTCTATGACAAATCCCAACTTTAGCATTCATCTCAGTAGGAGAATGATAACTATAACTAGAACAGATGTGCTTGCAGCTTGCAACCAAAGTAATTTTTATCCCTGTTAATATTAAAAAATCATATACAGTAGCTCCTAAAGATCAAATAAGATCACGTTCTTCCTTCTGCATCATTAGCAAAAATGCTAGCCAAGTCCCAGTTACATTTACTCTTGATGAGAATATGCACAGAAAAAACAGGTGACATTGGGTGTTAAGGCTGAATTTGCTACACTGGTAGCTAGGGAAAAAATCTTCCATCTCACTTGTCAGCTGAAATTGACAGCAATTTTGAAAAACAAAAATCACATTGTTATTAAACATTTCCACTGCTGTAGCATCTACATCCAACAGCCATGTTGGGCTCTCATTATGTATGACTATCACAGCTGTATGAACATCTGCAAACCACAGTCCCTGCTCTGGAGGAGAGAAAATCTGAGCTCAGTGCTGTACAGGTGCCTGACCATGCAGAACAGCTTGTAGGATCAGTGTCTTGGTTTTTACTTGGAGGGGTTGTGGTGTGCTTTGAGATGGTCTTAATCTCAAAGCATTTAAGGTTTTGAAACTTCCCCACATCAGAAGACAATTTACAACCCTTACAGTGGGAACACTTAAACGTGTGCTCATGGATTTCAGTGGAAAATAACCATATCTGTAGTGATGTCCTGAACAGAAAAGCTTTCCTGAATCACAGCCTCTATGCAAAAAAAATACTCAGATAACCAAGTGCTGGCTGAAAGCATGAAAAGATGAAAACTGGCTGGGTTTCTGGTTTAAGATTTTCTTTTCTTTTTTTTTTTCTTTTTTTTTTACAGGTGCTATTTTTTGTTAAGTTACTTGTTTCTGATCTTTAGTGGCAGCCCTACAACTCCTTGCCCTGAGTGTGGGCACAATAAGTGTCACTAAAACCATAACAAGTCTTACTAGACACTTATTCTTACTAGACATTAGACAAGTATAAACGTGACTTTTAAGCCTTCTTAGTTGTATACCATTATACACACTAAACTTCCCTCCCTCTCAAAAACATTTCACATGATATTTGCCAAATAATCATTTTGCTGACTTTTGTCTATAGTAACATAACTGTTAACATAACAAGTTAAATTCTTCTTTAACTTCTTTGAATTTGTTTAGACATTTCATGGTAATATATCAAAAATCAACCAACATGAGACTGTAAATCCCTTGCTTAGAGAAGTCTCTTTGGTAGACTCATACAAGTAGAAGTCATGGTTCATCAGTGTAAGAGGCAGTCAATGTCTGGTCTATTGGGCCTGATCCAAAGCCCATTAAATTAAGTTTGTGGAGAAACTCCCATTGATTTCAGTGGGCTTTGGATCAATTCCTAAGTGAACAGTATGTACAGCAATGGTAAGCCATACACGTATGATGTGGAATAGCCTATAAGAAAGGGAAATCATTGTTTAAGATTCCAGTTGGTAATACAAGATTTATAGTTAACCGTGTCATATCACATCATTAATAAAGTTAAATTTACATACTGTATCTTCCACTGGTCAGCAAAAGAACAACAAACCTGGGGAATAGCATGCATATTCTAACTGTGAATGTTGTTGTCAGAGAGCAGGTAAAGTGCATTATACATTAAAATAGACAATGAATGTTAATTACAGCATGAAAAGGAGACTGCCTGTCTTGGTTCAAATAAGAAGGTCTACTGGTACCAGACACAACCTGTGTTAAAGGTCATGCCTGGTATAGATGGGAAGAATAGAAAATCAATGGACTGATGGATTAGACTCAGAAATTAGACCTGGTAGGTAAATGAAACAATGAGATCTAATTTCTGATGTTCCAATGTTCCTTTTTTGGTTTCAGGTTCCACTTTCCCCTCTTTTACCCCTCCCAAGAGCTTTAAAAAGAGAAGCTATGGGGTCTAAAATGGCCTAACTATCTCAAGTACCTACCCTGGGTAAAGCCAACAGACCTCAGCTTCTCTCCAAACAATCATTTGCTGGTAAGCCTTAATGGGATTTGCAAGCAATGTCTTTTGACCAATAATTTTCTGACCAAATATATCTGCATCATATAGAACCAGTAGGAATGGACCATCTACCTCACCCTGGCTTGAGAAAGACTGGACCAGACAAGCTAAATGGTATCACAACAGCGAGAAATACAGCAGGGTCCAGAGCAAAAGCTGTCATGGCCAAATTCCCAGCCCAGAGCATCCACCCGTGACTGACAACAAAGAGCCTTGCTGAGAGCATCTACAAAAGCCATACTTCAGCTGTATGCATACATTGTTGTGCAGCACTACCAAGCACCTTTTGCTGCATCAGCATTTTGAAGCACTACAAAAATAGAGTGCTACAGTGTACATACATTCAGAAAACTGGCTGGAGTGCTGCAAAGTGCCACCAAAGGCACACTTTCTAGCAATAGGGCAGCAACAGCTAATCTAGGCAGCAACAGCTGCTTGGGCTGCCTCACCTACTTGATTAGCTGTTGTCACCATCACTAAGGAGCAAGGCAGCAGAGACCTGTGACAGCCCCTGCAGCAAGCAGAGACGCAGCTCTGCTCCTCACAGGTTCTTAGGGATCCAGTTGCTCTCACTCCCTCCCCTTTGGGTGTGTGTGGGGAAAGCAGAGCACTTGGGAATACTGAAGAACTGAGAAATCCCGAGTAGCACTAAGGTAACTGTCTACACATTATGTGTGGCACTACAAAAGGTGCTATAAACAGCCTGAACACATAGACAAATATTTTTTGTAGTGCTACAAGGGCATATATAGTACACAAGCAAAGTGTGGACATAGTCTTGTCCCCCCTGCCCCTTTACTATCCTATCACTTCTTGCCCTTGGATCTCTCTGTTTTGTCAGACACAGAAAAGGTAACTACGATGCACAGCAGTCCACTTGAAATTCAACAATCGGACTAATCCTTCTTAATCCTTTCCTCTCCTCTAAGAAGAATTTATTTGACAAAATGAGAGACTTTAGCTCTTCTCTCTATCCTCTCTTTGACAAAGGGATTTTGATCAATTTTGATTATGTTTTGCATAACCAACCTAATCAAATTTCGCAATATTGTATATGTATTTTTTATTCTGTCTCACACATATCCTAACGATACAATCCCATGCCTTGGTACAACTTTTCTAAGATGTCTCTCATGGGACTAAGTAGACTGAAGTCTACTCAAAACCATAATGATGCTTACCTATTTAGCATAAGGTAACAGGGTCATGTAAACACCTTTGACTCTGGGAGTGCTCATTCCATCCAAATTAGCAAACCAGAGTGTCAGTTTTCTAAGCTGATGCCCAGTTCTTTGAAAGATAAAACTCCAGTGAAGTTGGAGCAGTATATGGGGCACTGCTGTAAATAAATGAAATGCTAGGTAACAAATACATTACATAGCAACAAAGCTTTACTGGAATAAACAAACTGTGAAAGATAACTGCCTTTGCACCTCCTTTCTTATTTAGAACCACACACAGAGGTAAAAGTAGCCCTGTAATTCTATATCAGTGGATCTCTTTTTCCTTCCTCTCTCTAATTTTAATTCTGGATAACACTGAAAGACTGGGGTGCGGGGCAAGGATTGTATTCTACAGACCAGATTTTGAGAGGTGCTAAGCACAATGTCACTGTTCATTCTCTGTGCCTCTGAAAATCATGTTTTTAATTAAAACTAGCATCCAATATAACTCAGTAGCCTATCCCATTCTGACCTGCACTTCTGTTTAGTATACGTGCTAATACTTCCCCCAACTTTGCTCAACCAAATGGAATGACTTAAAAGCAACTTGCCAGGAGCTGGATGGCCACAGCTCATTAGCACAAAACAAAGCAGGTTCTAGTTATCTTCATCTTGGACATAGTGCAGAAGTATGATTGTGCAGGGGTAAGCAAGATGGAAGAATTCATGGCCACTCAGAGAGTAGTTTCCAGCATGAGCTGTGCCCCTTGGACCTCAGAGAAAGCTACCAAAGCCAACTGCATTCTACAATGAGAAGAGGTCAAATTTGGCAAGTTACTTCTAAATCAGAAGTTCCATGCTCCAACCGAGATGGTGCAGGGACAGCAGGAATAATGGCCACATAGAGAAACATTATGTATAGAGACCTACCTAATTTGCGGGGGCTGCTCCCTGATTTTGCAGGCAGAACTCAGACCCAGGCAGCCATGTCATAGGCGGAGTGTGCCCCCCTTGATTGGCCGAAGGGCCCTGGTGGCCCTGCCCCTTGGCAATGATTGGCTGTGGGGGCTGCCTGTCATGTGGTTCCACCCCTCACCGCTGACTGATTGCAAGGGCTGCCTATCATGCAGCCCTGCCTCTTGTTGCCAATTGGTGGAGAGGGATGGGGTCACAGGACAGGCAGCCCTCACAGCAGGCAGGGGTGGCAGCTGCCTTGCTGGCAGTCCTTAGAGCAGGCAGGCCAGCCCTGCTACCAAGCTGCTGCAGCAGCACTCAATAAATTTGAGGGTTTTTTCCATGGATTTCGTGGGCATTGCCCGGATTTCCTGGAATCTGCAAAATCATAAATTTGGTACGTTCCTAATTATGTGCCACACCACAGCGTTCCACTGTCATTCCATCCTACAAAACTAATGTGTATATAATATATACATTATATATTATACATATATAAATATAACATTAGACACACTACTGTATTTACTTATATATAATATGCCCCAAAATAAGATACATGCCTGAATTTTAAAGGGCAGAATGAAAAAAAAGATCTTTCCTCATAGTAACTGAGTAGCAGTAGCTAGGGAGCTGAACCTGCTCACTGCTATGCTCTCTTTAGATCAGTGTTTCTCAACTGGTGAGTCACGACCCAAACATGGGTCACAAGAATATGTGAACAGGTGGCGAGGAAGTCCCAGAAAAACCTGCGAAAGCATGGGTTTCCCCTTGCAGGCTGAATGTGTTCCAGCCTGCAAGCACTGCTTGAGATGTCTGGTGGTAGTAGGCACAAGTGCATCAGCGTGCAAATGTACATGGCCAGCATACAGCAAGGCCAGGTTGTGGGAGCAGCCCCAGCCACTGGACGTAGGGAAGTGTATGGGGAGCAGGGGATGGAAGTCCAGGGGACTGTCTGGACGACTGGGGGGACGTGTGTGTGTGTGTGCATGCACAGGTGCTGGGGACTGTGGCCAGGCATAGAGCTGTGGCAGGGCAGGGGAAGTCGGGATGGTGCGGGGAGTAGATGCCTGGACCTTCAGCAGGGGAAGAAGGCAGGGGAGCTCCTTCACAGCAGGGAGCTGCGTGCCTGGGCCAGTAGCACGGGGCCAGTGCCCATGTACACAGGGGCCTGCACTCACTGCTTGTGCTCTGGCCCAAGCAAGACAGGGGCAGCTGCCCCCCCCTCCCCCCCCAGCAGAACTGGGGGGCGGGGGGACAGGGGACTACGGATCAGGAATGAGGGAAACCAACATGGCTGAAAAATCAGGGGGCTGTGGCTTGGGGGTGAGGGACACTGGCAGGGGACTGTGGGTTGGGCACTGGCAGGGCCAGGGGGTTGCGGGTCTGGACAAGCCATTGACCTTGGCAAATGGGTCCCTGAATGAAAAAGGTTGAGAACTCTGCTTTAGATCACAGATTTTCCTTTTCCTTTTGCTCAGCAAGCGGCAAATTGCTCTTACTGTATTTGTCGCAGATAATGCACACTTCAGATTCACACAGCTAGTGTTTTGAAGAGGTGCGTGTGTATGCAATATGTGAGTATACTGTGGCCATGCACATACATTCCCACAGACACTCAACTACATTAAAAGAACAGTCCTAAAATTCCAAAGTCAAACATTCAAGTTAGGAAATGTCAGTAATATCTGACATCCTAACTTGGCTCCCTGGTATGTATGCTTTACAATAAAGGCTTTAATTACATGATCACATGCTTCTCACTACTCTTTCCCCCAGGACCCCTGTCTCAGTGCACAGAAAGGATGGCACACACTAAATCAGGCTTAACCAGGAGACCATCCTATCTCTGTCACTGCACATTTTCCAATTTCTGCAACAAATTAAATGGGGGTCTCACATATGCTGCTCTCTTTTACCAACCATCTCCGATTCACCTTCAACCCAAATGCTGAATGCAACAAAGGACCTACAGAAAAAAACAGTACATGCTCATGTAATCAAAAGACTGCAGTGTAACGCACGAGCACACAGGAGGCGCATTCACATTGCACAGACGTTTTGGGCATTTCCTGACTCCTAAATGCTTAGCTTCCAGAGTCCAGCAATGATTTTTTTAAATACAGCTTCTCATGTTCTTAGTTCTTAAACGTTTTTCAGGGGTGGAGGAAGGTTTTATTTATCCCTTTCCTTTGGGGAAACTGAAAACTCAGTGAGTCTATCTTGGACCTGAACAGTGACCTCCATGCGGGTTGGCAGCAGGTCACAACCGTGAGATGGCTCACAAGGGCCTCTGCTGAGTCACTGACACAAGTGGCAGGATGCACCCCCTGGGAGCGAGCACGCTTCACAGGAGGGTCCCCAGCCAGTGGCTGTGGAGGAAGGAGGATGCTGGGGTGTTGCTGGAGGGGGTCATGTCCGCCAGGCAGTGATGCTCCCTGCCCCTTTCCTTTGCGCCCAGCAGGGCGGCGCCACTCTGCTCCCCCCAGCCCCATTGGCTCTGCCCCTCCCCGGCTCCCAGCGCCTGTCCTGGCGTCCTCGCCTGCTCCCAGCTCCAAGCCCAGCCAGGTGCCTCCCCATCCTGCCCCTAAGCTCTGGCTCAGCCTGACCCAGCCCCCAGGGCCCTCAGCTTGAGGCTCCGCCCCGCCACTTACGTCATCCGCTCCTCCTGCCCCAGCTCCAGCCGCAGCTGCTCGGGGTCGCGCTCGCCGCCGGCCTCCCCCATGGCCCCGCCCGCCGGCCGTCGCCCTTGGAGACGCGAACGCCGTCGCCCGGAGTGGCGCTCACGTGACGCGCCGCGCCACCAGCAACAGCAGGTGTCGAGTCACGTGACTGCCCTCCAGCGCGGCAGGCCGGCGAGTCACGTGAGAGGTCCGGCAGGTTCCACCCGGTTAGATTCAAACGGCGGGGGCGGGGCCAATCGCCCTCTACCGTATTTACTCGCATACACACGCGGTTACCCCCGCCCCCACAAGAATCAGCTGCTGGGGACAATCACAGCGGAGTGCGCTGCAAGCAAGGAAACAAGGTCCGAGCACCTTCCGCGGGACGTTCCCGTGCAGACGCTACGGTGAGCAGCGCCTCCCCGAGGCACGAGCTGCAGAAGCGGCCGGGCCGGTGCTCCCCTGGCCACTCGCCCTCTGCCTGAAGAAAGGCATTCGTGCCCAGAACAGTCTTTGCAGAGCCTTAGTCGGTCTAATAAAAGATGTCACATCTTCCCAAGGAACCTGGTCTCATACTTTCTGCAGCACCCTAACCGCATCCACTCCCCAGCTCTCTCTAGTATAAAAATGTCAGGGAAAAAACGCTTGCTGAACGGATGTTGTACAAGCCAGGGTTCCTGGGGACACAACTGAAGATCGCAATCTAGTCTGTCACAAGAAACTTCCCACGTTCTCTTTTACTCCCAACTGAAAACTTGTCTCTAGCTCTGAATCATAAATCAAGCCAAACACACAGGTATCTGACCAATTTTATTTATCATTTCAATTCAATACGACACTCCATAAATTGCACTTTGTGTTGTTACTCCTTTGTCCTCGGCTCCTCATCACCACCAGGTGCATGCATGCAACAGCCACACAGAAATGCTCCACTTCTTCCTCCTGTATATATATTATTTTTTTAAATAGCTGTGCATGTTTAAGTCTGATCAGTATGTATCACTTAACAGCCGGTTATGTATAAAAGTGGCAGCTCCCATTAGTATGGAATGTAGACTGATTATAAACACTGCACTTTTGTTCGCTGTACAGGCTCAGTCAAGGTTAGAGCATATCAGGGTTGTGAAACCCACCACACAACTTTTAAGCCAGCAGCTGTGCATAATCTCTCTTACAATTGTTCACAAAACTCTATCTATGGAGCTGCCACACAACAAACTGTACAACAAATGTCAATTTCTTCTCCCATTAGAAACCAAGCAAAATAAAACAAGTTACTTTTCTTGTGTTTCTTTCCCCCCTCCAGTGCTTAAATTGTGTGGTCATGTCCCACCCCTGTACTCTTAACAAGACTGAAAGTTCCCTGTTAGTAAGGATACTGCCCTTCAGTATTTGCTTCAGTATCTAGCACTAAACAATTTACATGAAATTCATTTACATTCCATTAGAGGGCAACACTATCCATTGTTACACTATTACAGATCCCTCTGAAGACACTGCCATTATAGTAGCTTAATCGTAAAGCAGAGCCTGTAAAAGGTCAATGAAAGCCTTTATTCAGAACAGTTTTCTAGCTGGAGCCTACAGCCTAATGATCAGAAAAAATATAGCCTGGTTGAAAAGGAAACAAATTCAGCTTTCACAAAATGATTAATATTCCTTCTATTGACTATTTTCCAGTTTTCAAGTGTCTCTCTTTCAAAGGTGACTTTTAACTTTAAAACAGTGTGGTGAAGTCTTTGGTTTGTAAATCTGAAAAGCTTTTAATTCAAAAAGGGGTGGCTACAGTTACCTGAGGCTCATCTTTCGTTTCCTTGAGTTTTGGTCTTATATAAAATATATGCACTGCTGAAATTAGCTCTAGATTCCATTCCTTGGGTTCTAGAGAATGCTCTTTTGTCCTGCTAATAATCATATAATTGCTGATCTTATGCCCTTTCTGGCTTGCTGAAATTAATTAAAACCATAATGAAAAATAGAATTATAAACTCTAATAGCTTTACTCAGTGCCATCTCTGCAAATATGAATTTACAAAAATACTCAGAATAAATTAAGATTATATTATTTATCTTAGTGCTGCATTTTAATATTTTGGAAAAAAGTGCATCTGAAATTTCTTTTTAAAGATAGCACAAGTCACTGCAAATACATAGTCTTCTAGTGGTTAGACTGCCACATCACTGCAGGAAAGGCTAAAGAAAGAGAAAAGTACTACATCTCAAGTGCAGGTTCCAATAACAGTTAGAAAAATACAAGATAATTTATGTTAAATTACAGGTTAGCAATATTTTCATTTAAGTAAGTTAACTCTATACTGTAAAGCTTTAAGAATTAATTCAGTGCTTTCATATTGCATCCTTTTTTTCCTTCTTTTCCTTTTCCAGTACTTTATATTCATCCAGCACAGCATGGCCAGTCTCCTTTGCAGTTTTCTTCACCATAGCCTTGATGCCAATGTTGTCAATGTTAAATGCTGTCACTCCTACATTGATTGCAGAATTCACAGCGTTATCTGTAGCATGGCCAGCATCATCTCCATACCTTAAAAACACAGTGGTTGTATAGGTGAGTAAAGTAGTCCAATTTATTTCAAGGAACGGAGAACTGAGCTCATTCCAAAGAATATGCACACAAAAGAATATGAAAGAACATAGCCTTGCTTCTTTAATGAGCTTTGTTAAAATATTTAAACAGGAATACTGAAAGTTGCTAAAATGAATTTATCGTAGTGCTCATTAATTTCAGAACATTTACCAGTATCAGAATATCAACGATTCCTCAATCCTGTTCCATACATTCTTCAGGACCTAGACATAAATGGTGCTGGGGGATGGAAAACTTGCCAGTACTCCCCCTCTCCTTTTTATTTTTATTTACAATTGTAGGAAACAATGCGAAATGAGACCTCATACAAATCCCTGGGAAAACTTAGTGAGTAGCTCCCTCTGTACTTCCTTGTTGCATTAGGCCAGGGATGGCCAACTTGTGGCATTCATGTCTGGTGGCACGGGCAGTCTGTGTGTGGTATGCAGCAGATCAGAGAGGGACCAGAGAACACAGCAACAGATAGGGCCGAGACCATAAAGCAAAAGAACAGATCAGGAAGCGCAGGGCAGAGAGAAGAAAACAAAGCAACAAGTCAAGCAGGGAACATAGAGCACAGTGCAGCAGACTGACTGGAAATCGAAGTGGCACTCAGGGAGCGTGTGGAGCTTACCTGTGGCACACCTGCCAGGAAGGGTGGCCCCCACTGTATTAGAAGACTTGCACAAGAGGTGAGATTAGCCAAGTGTTAAGGCATAGGCCCCAGTGATGGTCTGGCCTATCCATACTAACATGGTAGTTTAAACAGGTAGGCAAGTCAGATCCTTCCATTCAGAAGTTTCCCTAGCATGCAGGGTCAGCTAGTTTACAGAAGAGTTTGATATGGTTAGAGAACACTGCAGTCTACCTAAGGCAGGCTGCTAGACAGTGCTTTAGCAAGCTCTGGAGTTTCACATAGCTGACTCCTGGAATTACAGCCTATAAGCCATGCTTGCTGCTACCTCCTTTGAGGCCTGGCTCATCAGGGACAAAATCATTTGCTGCCTTTAGTAATCTGATCGAAAGTTATATTTGTCGTCATACTCCCGGAGTGCCAGAGAAGCATACCTGGCTACCTAACCTGGTAGCTGGGCAATGAAGCTGTGTTAAGGGTGCCCTCCCATCACTGCTCTTGATATCTTTCTCTTACGTACCTGGCAAACGTGGCAACGGTTACTTTTTAATCCATAAATATACCCTTTAGGATATCAGGGTCAGGTATTTTTTTTTTGCTCGTTTGTTTGTTTTGAGAATAAAGGTAAGTGTGCGTCAAATACAAAAATCCAGGTCCTTATTTAATATTAGTGGATCAGCCCTTGCAGCTGAAAGCTGGAACCAACATTAAAATTCAATAGGAAAAGCCTGTAGTATGTTTCTTTCAAATTCTTTGTTGATATAGTAGCAGCCTTAATTATGAAGGCAGATCACAGAATTAGTTTCACAGCAAAAAGCAATACATATTCACCAGCTTGATTAAATATTTCAAAGGTGGAAACAAGAAGTCAGTTTGCTACAGCATCAACAGTCATAGTTGCGCTTACATCATCATCCAGTGCACGAGGATAATTGATTTATCTTTGTTCTTAAGCCTTACTATTTGAAGTACTGAATATTCACCCCAGCTCAAATAAAAAAAACAAAAACAAAAAAGCATTGAAAAAAGCACATAAGTATGTAGTGTAGTGATATCCAAATAGCTACTACTTCTGTAGCTATACTTGAATGTATTGTAAATTTAATTTCAATGTCAGAATTATTCACTCACCTACATAATGATTTTGCCTTTATGGAATTATAGTGGCAAGTGAACTGCTAGATGTAACTTAAGCTCATTTTCCTACTAAGTTGCAGGCATTCTGGACTTAACATTCCAAGATCTCTCCCTTTTTTTAAAAAGGGTTCTAGAGAAATAGGATAACAAGAAGGGAGTATCACGGTCCAAGATACTAAATCCACTGTTTTAGCTGAGTGGAAACCTGGTTTTCTTTCAATTTTGCATCTATTATGCTTAATTTGCACAATTTAGCCACGAATTTAGCTGAATTTACCATGGTCTTAAAAATAAAATTAACTAAACTCCTGAAGGGTGATACAAAAGAAAAATAATCTGTTCTGTCATCTAAATCAGTGGTGCACAACCTTTTGGCCTATGGGCTGAATGAGTGGTGTGGGGTTGGTCTGCAGGATCAGGCATTGCAAACCCTCCATGCCAGGCCAGCCCTGCAAAACAGCACAAGGGGCCAAGTTATGCGGCATATGGGAGTCCTCCAGGGGTCTGGAACAGGACTCCTAATTAAATATTAGCTCCCTTGCTGCCAAATTTTCAGACCTGCTAGGAGCCCAAACATCTGGATGACTGCTTCACTGGCCAGGGCTGAGCACCCCTCATCTACACTGAAACTTCACAAAGTGTTTTAAAACTCCTTGTAGAAGAAGGAATCCTCAAATCATCAAATAATGCAAGTTGTAGTTAACTGCAAGATTTAAAGTTACTTAGTGCTTTTCACTCTTAGTAGCCGTTGATTGTTGATCTCCATGTTTCCTATTTTTATATCTAAAATAGAAACAAACATTAGTATGCATTTAAAAGGGCAACAGGATACAACCCCTCAATTATTTCTAACAGGAAATGGCTAATCATTCCATTTGGAGCAAGTGGAGTGATTACCACTCCATTAGTTGGCAGAGATGAGGGATGAAGTTTTGATAGGTCAGACTCTTCTAAAGTGATACATGGAAGAGAAAAGACCTTGATAAGCAGGATGGTTACTCTCACATTTATATACGTTACTTGGACATGTCTAGTGCACAAAGGGACAAAGAACCAGTATGCCCACTGCCAATATTTTAATTATAGCTACTACAGATGCTTCCTATACAAAGGGAAGCCAACAAAACTTATTAAAAAAAAAGAAGTACCCTGGACACAAGGATATTACAAAGACATCAATTATTTTCTTTCCATGCCACTTGCAAGTATTCTACCCAGCCTTCCACTGGCCTTACTGTATTTCTTGGGTCTACTTATAAAAAGAGACCTGTTGCTATGAAGCAGCACCCCCAGCACTGCAGGAGTACCTTTTTCAGTCATCAGTCTGTAATGCATCACAACAGAAACTTCCCACTTTCAATCATATCCATTGCACCTGGATACCTCCTGCATGCTTTCATCTCTGCCATCTCCTCAAACAGTCCTCTTCAATATCTCCCCATCTCTAATTTCTACTATCTGTCTTCCCATCAGTTTAGTAACCAATGCTCCCAAATCCTTCTACCATTCCCCACCACCCCATTCTATTTGCTTCTGCAACATCTATTTCTATGCCCAACATAAATGAAAAAGCTCTAGTCACACTCTCCTTTGTTCACCCAACTGCTACTGCGTATACTTGAAGTTTCCTCCTTCAAACCCCTTCCAAGGTTTTCTTTAACACTTCGAAGTACAAGTAGGTGGGAAAAAGAACACCCTTCCTTACATAGTCATATTATTTCTACTTCATCAGAACTTTGGTAGCTTTAGGAAACTGAAGTGGTAAAAAGAGTTAAGTAATTCAAAAACAATGAAGTACTTGTGGACTGAACACTTTAAAAAAAAGAAAGAAAAGAAAAATGATGCTATGTTGTAACATCCAGATCAAAATATGAATAGGATTTCTGCCAACACCTCCTGAAACTAATATTTTAGAACACAGCAGTAATGACAACTGTTGCAAAACCATCACAAGACTCAGGATTTCAAAGTCAAAATAACTCCAATTCACGATCTCTCAATCTGACCCTCAAATCTCAGGATTTTCCTAGTTGGTAAGTGGAGGGAAAGGGCTTGGTGGGGTGGGGAGGAGGAAAGAGATCAGGCATCTGCAGTGACAGAGAGAGTGGGGCAGGGGTGAATGAGGCCTTGGGTCAGGGCAGGTCCTCCAGAGGCGCAGAGGAGGGGCACAGCTCCCCCACAGCAATGCACACCTCTGGGGGAGACATGGGGGCATGTGCCCCACCACAGAGCAGAGATGGGTTGCCTGCTGCAGGCTGGGACTCTACACCCTACTGCCTTGCCCCAGGAACTCAGCCATGCGACCCCAGCATGCCTCCTGCCACCAGCTGGGCAGGGGATGTGCTGCGCAGCCAGCACGCCCCATGTCCCCTGCCAGTCTGGTGGGCAGCAATGACACTACATGGCTGAGTGCAGGGGCCTCAATCTTCCCCCTCCTATCCTCTTCCTCCATCCTTTTCCCACCACTTACTGACACCTATGTGTCTGTCAGTGTTTCTGTGTGTGTGACTGTCAGTCTGCCACTCACCCCCAAGCCACAGCCCACCCAGCCCTGCTGCAGCTCCTCACTCCTGCCCCACAGTACCCCACATCCTGGCAGCGTGTGGGGACCCCCCTCTCTCCAGGCTCCAAACCCCACCCACAGCCCCCCAACACCTTTACAAATAACATTCCCCCCCACTTCAAAAATAGCATCTCATGATTTACATGCCAGTCTCTTGATTTTAAGTTTCTCTCATGATTTTTGGCATGGTGGAATGGAAATACTGACATGGGGATTAGAACAAAACACACCATCCAACAGGAACATTTATTCAGTTCCATGATTTAGGTAAAGGGCATGTCTGCTACTATTCATATACTGGGGGGAGGGGGGGACAACGACAAAAAACAAAACAAGCAAAAAACCAACACCAACCATTCACTGCATGGCTAGAGAAAAGTATAGTGAGGCTTCCTAAACTACTAGCCTGTGAGAAGTCTGTGTATTTGCCAAGATTCGTATATAAACCATAGTATAATCCAGGGTATACACCAATTTTAAACCTGATGGAACCAACTTACTTGTATTTGACGGTGTTTACAGTCTCAGAAGAAACACTTTTAGCAATGCATTTTGCCGCAGATTCCAAACCTTGCCACACCGTTGAAAATCCTGTAAGAGTAAGCAAACATCTTACTTTAGGCTAGCGCACTGATAAATTAAAGTTAGTTATATAGTTTATAATATGTATTTAGGAAAATTCTTTGCTTGTTACCTTGAATTCCACTTGCTGCTACCACCAAGGCACCATCAAAAGTGGATTTCCCATCTTTGTCCTTCTTAAGAGACTCTGGAACCAATTTGCTTCCGTGCTTCTTCACATGTGGGGCTAACTCCTTTCCAACACAACTTGCTATAGAACACACCCCTTCAACTAACAAAATATACAAATACATTTTCAAATTAAGTCTCTTTAAAGCTCTTATAAAACTTCAGGGAAAATTGTTTGGTTCACTGAATTAGGAGTTCTATTGAGCCCCCCAAACCTATTGCACTCTTATTCCATTTAAGTTGTTAGCCTTCTATATTCAAATTTAAGTACAGAAATAGCCTACTTCCCAGTTTCCAAGCAATCCCATCTCTTCTCAAAAAAACAAAAGCTGACCTTGTAGTTAAGGAACTAGGCATAAAATAGGTATCTAGGTTCATTTTTGAGTTCTAATACAGATTTAAATGAAGGGTAACCTTTTCTGCATCTTTTCTATGTAAACGCAACGCCATATGTTGTCTCTTACTAGGACTGACTCCTCCAGGTGCACCACAAAATATATCAGTTCGGTCCCAGGAGACTACCAAGTTACAAACAAACAAAGAGAATGAAGTTACTGGCAGCTAGGGTTGCTCAGCACTTCTAAATACCAGGCCCTTTCTTACCAAGGTGTTTAAATATTGATGTATTGGTCTAATTTTAAATAGAAAGATTTGAAGACATTTTCTACACTGGTCCAGATGTGTTGACAGCTATAGGCTAAATACCGCATTATGACTATAATATTTAAAATGCAGGTTATTGCCAGGTAAGTAAAACATGACAACTTTCAATACTGAGATTAGTCAGTTTCTGTATGCAATGCACCCAAGTTGATTCCAACCTGTATATTTGAAAGTGAATTTAAGGCTGCATAAAATATCAGAGCAACATGCTTGACCTATGGGTTTAGAAGAGACAACCTAAGGGCCAGATACAGCAAAAAAATATTAGGGATAACTTGATCTAACACAGGTGACAGCCAGGAACAACTAGCTGACCTGCAAATCGGGTCATTTCTGCCCCTCATCTAGTTCCTGCAAAAAGTCCACACTTTATTCAAATGCAGAATGAATTACCTAAAAATTGGCTGACTTTCACAGCTCCCCCAGTAGCTTGCTTTGCCACATGAAGCCCTTTTGCTACAGTTGGATTGATTTCCAACGGTTTTTCTTCTGGTTGAATGTGTTCTCGCAATTTAGAAGCTCCTTTGTGGATGGCTTTGCCAGTGTATTCAGCTCCTTTTATTAGGCCCCAGCTCACCCAGGATGCCCCTTCAAAACAAAAATAAATTTGTTTAAGACATGTAATACTCATAGGCTTGTCCAAAAAGCTGTTGACAAGCTCTTTTCTCTGTCTCTCCTTCCAGCTTTGGATCTAGTAACATTCTTAAGCTATATACCTATACTATAGATGGCAGTTACACTCCCTCTCAGAGATGCCAATACAAATTCATTACAGCAGTACTATTGTCTGGTTCCTCTCACCCACTTCCCCTCCAGCCCATCTTCATCTTGCTAGTTCTGTCTTAAATCAAACAAGTCCTCATCCAGCTTTATTTTCATACAGATCCAGGTTAATCATTTCACTGTATTAGCAAGGTCAGAGATAATAGCCACACATTCCTACGTGTTAGTTGTTTTCCAAACATCACATTCCAGTCTCCTCATATACACAGCAACTAGACAGTTGGAGAAAACTCTTGGGATAGAAGAGCATTTGCACACAAGTAGTGTTGGTCTAAATATTACTTTTCTGATAACCCATTCAAGTTGAACCCCATTTGGATCCATGGTCACAGCACAGGCAACACAGGCCTTAGGGTTGTGCTGAAGGTGTAAATCTGACAAATTTGTGCTTTTGCCACCACAAATTGAGTACTGAATCAAGGATGTTTATGTTTAAGAAAAAAACAGGACATAGACATATTTTTCATTAACATAAGCAACTCACAGGGACTATAACAGTTCTAATAAGTGGCCTGAAAAAGTGCTTATTAGCAGCTGTAAGTTTAAACAATATTGTTTAAAGCACTACTGGAAGGAAGTTTACAAAAACAGGAATCCTTTATTTTGGCAATACCTGATAAGATTCCATGGGCTACTTTCTCACTCCATTCTGGCAATACTCTCTCTCTCCCCCCACTTTCAGGCTGTGGTTGAATATGGACAGTTTGGGCCAGGTTAATCACATCACTTGAAGCTTCCGAAGGCTGAAGGAAGAAAAATACATCAAATTAGTTAGGGCAACCTGTTGGTATGCTATGTAGCTGGATACAGAATATTTTATTTCTGGGGTAAATTGACCGAGGGCCTTGGTGTACAAGACAGTCCATGTTAAATCTAAATGGTATTAAATTTAGAATGTGTTCTGAACAGTCACACAGTAATGTTTACTACGATCTCCAACATGCACAACTTGCTGATTATTGGTCCCAGCCCTGGCACTGCATCAGAGTCTTGGACTGGTTCTGGTGTGATCCCATGGCTGTGGGCAGCTGGCTTTCAACTTGATCCTGGAGGAACCTGAAAAGTGAAAGATCCCAGATCTTTCTATCTGACATGCATGGTTTTCCTTGTCTTATGTAGGGCGTGATACAGCAGAGGGGTCCCTGGCTGATGTCACTATTGGGTGAAGAGCACAAATTGCTTGTATTATCTCCATGGAACGGCTAGATGACAGCTGAACACATTACTCAATACATACTGCTCATATAACAGAGTTTAGACTTTCTGCATGAGTGCACTTAGCATGTGTTATTGCTTGAGTGAGCGGTCGCTTGCATTTTAAATGCCCGTAACACATCCTAAATGTAACGTGCAGCAAGAGATTCAGTGGCTTTCACAGAGAAAGACTGCTTAAGAGAGAGAGTTTTACAAACAATTTAAAACAATGTTTTCTGCAGAATTACTCAGTCCAGCAGCAAGGCAAACAATTTACTTCCCAACAGAAGTAACTTGGCTCAACTACTTGACCAAATGCATCTCAGCACATATTAAAAAGCATGAAAAATGAGAAACATGTCCACCTATTCATTTTGTTTTCTAAGAGCAAAACTAAATCTTTGCTGATGTTCAGTATGTAAGTGGAAGTCTCCGATATTCTAGCTTTATTCAGAAAGTCCAGCTGCAACAAAAGAATGTAGCTTTTCTAGGAAGTTGCTCTCGTTTATAAATTTGAGTGGGGAGGATAAGAGGAGTTATTCACTCCATGTTGTCCTGATGTTTTTATAGGCTGGTACAGCCAGGAAAGCTCCAGAGTTGTGCATGATGCTGCCTTTCATTTCAGGCCGAGTAGTTTAACCATTTGCCTTCATCCACAATGTGCTAAAGCCTTTGGATTAGGGAGTAATGCCCACCACTCAAAGGTAGCAGTTACCAGCTTGATGACTGTTTTTCATTAAAGCAACTTTGCTGCAATTATTAAGGGTACATACGCACTGTATAATGGACTCTAGTTCCAAGTAGAGGACAGAGGAATGCTCTCCTGGACTAAGTTGCCAGTCCCAAGAGAAAAGTCTTACTAGTACAACTTAAGTACCCAGAAGGTCAAATACAAGTAGCTGAAAAGTGGATTGGTTGATGTTGTGAAAGAAGATTTGTCTAGGAGAAATGGAAAAGAGCCAATATAGTCATCATCTAGAAATGCAAACATAAATAAGAGTAAAAAATACAGAACAGCACAAAGAAATTAATTTCAATACCTAGAGCCATTTAAGTACTTTTAGAAAAAAGAAAAAGGGGAAAAGGCCACACACATGACTGTTTATTAAAGAAATATGGACAGAGAGGGATTAAAAAAAAAAAAATAGATGAGACCCTATTTATTTCTGTTCAACAACTAGAGACACTAAGTAACATGCTACAGACAGTTAACAAGACATCTATAATGATTTGTAGGCAGAGATTTACCCAGTCTTGCCACACTATTTTGATGTCAGTAAATTCAGCATATTAAATCAGTACAGTAACAGAATGACCAAAAGGTACAAGTTCTTATTATTTAACAATATAGGTTTCTACTCAATTTTCCCCTAAAAAGGTATATACACAAACTTTAATACACACATGGTTGGATGCATTATTTGTATCATCAACTAATCTTCAATGCTATAAACTCTTTAGGTGAGTTGCTATGCAGAAGAAGTAGGTTATTTTGCAGTGTAAAATAAAATGTATGTCACTATCAGTCATGACATTATGTACAGCTGGTAACTGGATTTTTACCAGCACTATATAAAAATGAAATTAGCTGAACAACTGTAGGCCAACAAATAACGTTTCTATATGGTGTTCGGAGAATTAGTTCGCTCTGATGAAGTAGGCTGTCACATCTAAAATCTTACACCTCATTGAATGAATTAAATCTCTGCTGGCACTCTGCCCTTCATTCTGCCTTACTCCTTGTTAAAGTAGCATGAACACCTGGCTGCCAGAGTGCAACTTAAAAAAAAAAAATTTTAACTCGAGTTCTATTTTACCATCTTACTCAGAATTCTTGAAACTGAAAAGCAGTCACCTATTAGTAAAAGAAATCACACAGAATATTTTAAATAGGTGTTATCAGCCAATCACTTGTTGTAAAGAATGGAACATCTACAACTTTTGCAAAATTGACCATGATCATGTGTCATCAAGTGTACTCTCAGAGACATTAACGACAATATATACAAAGGGTTGAATTCCTACTGCTTTCTGGCTAAACAGTTAAAAAAAGCCATCTATTTCTACCATTTAAAAATACCACCAGAATTCAAATTAATTTAAAACAGAAAACTATACTCTCCTAGTAAATACCAACAAAGTTAGTTTTCAACTAAAATGAAGTTATTGAACCATATGTGGACATGTATGATTCTAAGAGGAAATGTCCTATCAGAAGTGTGCCCATGCATCAGATCTCTTTCTTCTCACACATGACTTTCAAACCCAAGATGCACATCAGTTTGTCTCAATTATTCATTTCCTTCCCTTCTTCCCGTTCCTTTTCAATACATTTCCTAACATTTCTGTCTGTAAAGTTAGACAAGTCACCGCACCTACAACTTCATAAAAAGTCTCCAAGCCTCACAGAAGTTGACATTTCTATTATATTAAAACCTAAAGAGAATACTGCCTATAAAAGAAATTTTTAGAAGGGCGTTTTGAAAACAGTAATAATAATAATAAAAAAAACAAAACAAAAAACTTAAATAGGATTATCCTTTAATTCATAGGTGTGTTTTTGTTCTATTTAAACGTTCTCATGATACATTTTAGACTTTCATATTAAAAGTATTTAGAATTCTTAAAAAAATTCCCCATTTTTCTTCAGTGGCCTTCTGTACCCATCATGGCCAACTCGCTGTTAGGACCAAACAGAAAAAAAATACATTGCAGAACCTTGGGAATTTCCAGTGTTTTGATGTTCCCCCCACCCATACAGGAGAAGATTCTCCTTTCCAAATACAAAACTGCAACATTTCATGCTGCCATTAGATTAGAAAGAGACAAGTCAAGATTCATATTTGGATTCTCTTTGTGGAAGAGCATGCCCTAACTACCAGTCTACTGCCAAAACCTGAGACACTTTTATAAAAGCTGTTTAAACAGCTGTTATTCAGTGACAATTTACATCTTTTACCTTAAATTTAAATCATAACCCTGGAATTTACCTGAACTGTGAGGTCAGACATCTGTTTTAATATATCCTCAAAATGATCTGCTGGTAGCTCTGAAGATAACCCTACCCTCTCATGGGATCCTGGCACCTGCGACATCATATGAGGGAACAGTAAGAGATTTCTGGAATGTTTAAGCCACAAAGGGAAACTCTTGCAAAGAGTTTCACCCAGTAATTTATGCACTGGATGGAATTACTTTGCTTGTTAAGTAAAACCAATCTTGCACTCTATGGTGAACCCTTGTGCCAGCAAAGATAATTCACTGTAGTCAAAACAGGATCCTACCTGACCACAGGAGTCTGTCAATGCACAGTACATTACAAAACTGGGTTCTGTGTGAACAGTACTGAGCTCAGGTCAGGTCTTAGTGGTTAAAAAAAAGCAGGTGGTCTTGTTTCCTTAAGATACTACTCCAATGCCCACTTGCTTTTGCAAGTTCAAATTATTCAACTTCAAATTTCCAATCCCTGGATACAGTTATATTTTTATCTGCTAGACAAGAGGACTTTCTAATATTAGAGCTTCTGTCTGTACAAGTTCTCACAGATCAGTCATGTTACCTTCTCTCCAATCAGCTAATAGATGGGAGTTCTTTAACTCTCTCATTTTAAAGGCATATTTTTAGACCAATCATTTTGGTTTATTTTCTGAACTCTTTCCATATTTTTAAAGGGGACCCAAAGCTATAAACAGTGGTCCAGCAACAATACTACCTTTGAATATGGTGTTTGTGAGACTGCTTTTCTATTCCATATCATTTAAATGATCATCTTTTTAAAAAAATATGGCCTACGATCTGTGTTTCTAAGTGTATGACCTGACCTTATATTTGGCTGTACTGAAATGAATATTCTTCTGTCCAGTTTACCAACCATTCAGATAACTTGGTAAGATAAGTCCCCAAAGTCATACTTTTAGGCAGTGACAACATGCAACTTCCATTATTAGTTTAAAAAACACAGCCCTAGAGTTTACCTGGATTCTTAGATCAGACATCTGTTTTAACAGATCTTCAAAGAGCTCTCTGTCAGCTGCTGGGAGTTCTGAAGACAACACTACTCCCACATGTGATCCTGGCACCTGTGACATCATGTCAGGGAACATGTAGACTCCAGAATTGCAGCAGAGAACAGGAGACTGATCACACATAAGAGGATATAGCCAGTCACAAACCTGCAGGGGACAAGAACATAAAGGAATGTGTGTATACTGGGCAACACCTTTTTCAATGAGTCAGACATAACAGTAGACTAAAATATATAAAACTAATTTTATGAAAGCAAGCTAGCAAAAAAAAGAGAGGGACAGAATCACACGAACCTAAAAACTGCATTGTTGGGGACATCATTCCTGATAAACAACCAAAGATGTATACGGGAAAAAGATCAAGCTAGCTTTTACAGGACAATGTTTTAGCACAGCAGCCTTTTAAGTGAGACCCCCTCTACACAAGCACGGAAAGGGACAATTGAATCTAATATGTGATCCAAGCAATTGTGCTTCCTCCCATGCCACATGCAAATCAAAGCTGGAGAGAAACCAGCTCAAGCTATTACCAGGGATCCTGGTTTTCTCCGATTAAAAAAAAAAAAAATCCCTAATTTTCAGTTAAAAAAAAAAAAAGTAACCCCAAATCCACATTTTTCTAGAACTAAAATGAAACACTATATACATATATAGATATTAGTGGCGTTACATTTAAATCACGGAAAAAATGTGGATTTGGGGTTACTTCTTTTAACCAAAAGTTGGGGATTAAAAAAAAAAAAAAAAAAAATCCAAGAAAAATCAGGATCCCTGGTTATTACACATTTTTGAGCAATAACTTTAAGGCGCAATAGTTAATTTGCATGTGTCGCCAGTCTACGTTTACGGTGCAATTACTAGGCCTGAGCAAAGTAGCAAATATTCTCTTCAGATTCAGATTCGGCCTATTCAGAGGGACAGTGATTCGATTTGGCCAAATCGGATCCGAAGATTCGGAGCCGCTTCAGAGATTTGGCTATAGACTAAACAAGCAGCAGTCCTTGATGTTGGACACAACTGCTTCCACTGGCAAGTCTGTTGTGGTGGGCAGAAGGAAGCAGCAGAGGGGGTGAAGGAGGGAGGGATTGGGGTTGAGGCTAGGACAAACAGCCCAACTGGGGCATGGGGGCATGGGATGCGGGCATGCCAGTGCTGGGAGCAGGGGCTATGCTGTGCTGCCGCTTGCCCAGCCAGGGCACGAGCACGTGATGCAGGTGCGGCTGGGTCTGGGCAGAAGGGGGAAAAGCGACAGCACGGCATAGCCCACTCCCAGCACTGCCGTGCCCGCATCCCGCACACCCCGGCTTGGCAAGCAGCAGCCGCGCCGGCATCCTGCTTCCCCCCTCACCCCGGGTGGGCAAGGGGTAGGCTATGCCATGCTGCCACTTGCCCAGCTGGGGCAGGGGTGCATGGGATGCAGGCATGGCAGCACTGGGAGCAGGGGCTATGCACTGCTGCTGCTTGCCCAGTTAGGGCAGGGGGAGGGTGGGGAGGCATGATGCAGGCACGGCTCGCTCCAAGTAGAAAAGGGCAAGTAGCAGTAGGGTACAGCCTGCTCCCAGTACTACCATGGGCATTCCATGGTAGTGGGGAGTCTGTGCAACTGAAGGCAGAGTTTTTTGTTTTGTTTTTTTTGTTTACAAAGTTTCACACTTATAGGCAAGGCTGTAAAACATACAGAATTACCCAACAAGACAAGAGTGAAGTTGGAAACTACACTGGAAAATACAATATGAAATAATCCTTCATTGATGGGGGAGGGAGTATCCCTTCTTTAAGTAACTGAGACAAACATTTATACATTTTAAAACTTCGCAGTTATCCAAATTAATGATTTGAGTGTTTAAGCGTACTGCCTCTTTATCTACACCAATTTAATTAATTGCAAACGTGCATTCAATAGGTCAAATTTGAGGGATGAGAAAGCTAAATCTGTAACACTAAAATGCTGTTAACAGCTAACTCTTTCAAAAGAAGCAATTTATCAAAATGTTGGGTGCTCTGCAATTCTCAGAATGGGCCATTTCTCCGCAAAAAACAATACCTTGCATTAGTGACATCTAAGAATATAGTATTTTTATTGATAAACCATTTCTTCACAATAACACAAACTAGATATTGGCTCAGAAGTATAAAAACTGTAAATTGCTTAAATTGCAAAGCCCTACCACTTTTTCAAGAATGGATGACAGGCACAGAATGTATTTTCTAGTTAAGCAACAATCGAAACATTACCTGGAGAAATGCAGGCGGACGATTCCGGGCCATCTCACTGTCAGTATCCAAAAATCTGATGATGCGTAGATATCCAGGGTATGAGGGAGCACTAACCTGCCCATCAGGAGTCACATAGAATATCTGTACTCCTTGGGGAATCAAAATCAACTCATCTGCATCTACCCCTAAACTTTCAAGCGAAGGAGGCCGAGTACACTTTTTATAGTATTCTTCTCCTACGGAGGAAAACTCTCCAGAATCTGTACCATAAGATACAGTGTAGTGTCCATCAGTAGCTTGAGGAGTATATGCAGGAGGTGCTTCATTTGGCAAAGAGTGAGTGTTTGGAGATGAAGGACTCACAGCTGGAAGTTGACCCTGGCCTGCAGCAGTAGTGTTTTCAGCTGCTACAGGGAGCTGAGATGGTAGAATCGGAGAGGTAGGTACAGGGGGCTTTTCTGGCTTTACTTTAGCAGGAATAACTGGATATAATTTAAGCACCCCCGCAGAGGCACTTACTGCACTGGGATTAGTTTGCATAGCAGGGATATTTTGGTCTAGAAGGTTCAATCGAGTGTGAACGTTTTGTAAAGTCTCCTGCATCTTTTGCTGCATTTTTCTGGCAGACTGCCACTCGGATCCTGTACATTCAGGACCTTGTGATGGAATGCTAACTCCTCTGAGCAAGTGGTCAAGACCTTGTTTGTAATAGTTTCTTGCCTCTTCCTTTTGACCCAGTTCATCTGTATTCAGTCCTTTATTGACAAAAGAAAAGGCTTTCTTGTACTCTTCTTTAATAGCTTTAATATTTTCATCTTCTTGCACAGCTGGATCCTGTTCTTGTTCCATTACTGTAAATTGAAATATAGTGTTAGCATGACTGTAATTATAAGCATAGCTTCCTGCTTCTTGTAGTCAAACAGAAGGAACTGCTTGCAGTCAATTAAAAGACACTTTAAGATAAATAGTTTTTGCAAAGCAATCCAAAGCAATGTACATTTTACAGTGTATCTTCTAGTGCCAGATATGGATCTTCTAGTGCCAGGTATGTAGTTGCATGGTACAAAGTCTAATATATTACTGTTACACATTCCTAGTTAACTTTTAGATTTAGAAAAGGTGATTCCAACTTATTGAGGACTCTGCTCTATACCAATCAGATTTTACACTACAGCAGACCACAGTGCATTCATTTTTAAAGACAAAAAAACTGGTGAAATAGCTGAAGTTCCAGAATACTTTAAAATGACAGAAATGTATTTCCAGTACACCTTTTAGAAGGGGTTTCTCCTCACTAATATATTATGTAATCTGACCAAAAAGTATGTGCAAATCTTTTATTAATCTAGAATGCTACTGTACATCCAATACTGTATGTTACTGTGCATACAGCAATATATTCATTTACATTACTCAGAACTTCTTGAGAAAGAAAGCTAGAGCCAGTTAAGGAACTTGAACCTGAACACATGTTGTGTCACCTGCAGCCATATTTGAAAAACTAGCCAACTGCCTGTCAGGAATGACGGGGTGGAGGTGGGGAGGGGGGGTTAGCATGGAGGGATGGAACCCCACCCCATCCGAGCCCACTCCCCCTTTACCTCCTACAGTACCAGGGAGAGGGGAGGAGTGGACCTGGGCATGGGGAGAAGCTGGGCTGCCATGGCAGTGGAGAGCAGGGGGTGGGAAGGAGGAGGCTCGCTCCTCCCCTCCCCTCCCCTCCCCACATCAGGCTGGAACCACAGCTCCCCACCCTCCACTGCCATGTTAGGTCAGTTTCTCCCCCAGCCCAGGCCCACTACTTCCCCCTTTTACCACTAAAGTGCGCCCGCTATTCCCCCAATCCATGTCAGGTCCACTCCTCCCCCCACCACTGCCGCTTCAGCCCTGCAGGCAGCAACAGAAGGGGGGAGGGGCAGGCCGAGGCCAGAGCTGTTGGCCTGCCCCCCCCCCCCCCTCCCCGGCACCGTCTTGACCCCACTCCCCCCCCCCCCCACTGCCATTACCTGCAAAGAGTAAGGGGGGCAAGGCCAGCACCCCCCCCTCCCTCCATCCCGTGTCCCCACCATCATGGCAGTGCTCTACCACTGCCAGCTCCTGTTTGAATGCTTGTTCGCGCTCCGATTGGTTGTTTGTCAGCATCACAGACAGACAGACGGATAGACTTAGGCTTTTAAATATTAGAATACACACATTTCCTAAAATTATAGCTCAGATCAAGCGTAATGTTTTAATGAAAGACGAGTTTTGTGTGTCCAGTCCCTATATACTTGTTCACAATGTTAAGCTGTTAGTTTTGTATTTCATGTTAAATGTTTTTTATTGTACTCTTCTTTGATAGTGTAAAAGAGTATCTAGTTACAACTATTTAAGTTACAAAGCACAAGATGCTAGCATGCCTTAAGTTTAGTGGACTCAAGGATTCAGAGGCTCTTCCTGGGTTTTGGTTCCTGAAATTGTAGAGAGGCTACTACAACTATTATTAGTAATCTAAAGAACAAGGAGTATGTAGACTTCTGGTACTGCAACTGCATCTTAAAAGCCTTTAAACAAGAACAACCAGGTCCAATAATAATCAATTACCTTGTCATTAAATAAAGTTGATGTTAAAACAGTCTATTATATACTTTTAAGTATTTTTACAAGAAAGGAGTAGATTCATAGATTGTAAGGGCTGGAAAGGCCCACGCAAGATCATTGGGTCCAGCCCCCCTTCACTAGGCAGGAAAGAAGACTCCTCTTGAAGAAAGTCTCCTCCTCCAATCTCCTCTTGAAGATTTCCAGGGTAGGTGATTGCATCACCTCTGGAGGGAGTTTATTTCACAGTCTGGACACTAACACTAGGAAAAACTTCTTCACAGTTAATCTTGAAATGGTTTTCCAGGAGTTTGTGGCCATTATGGGCGGCTCTTCTCTGGATTCTCTCAAGCTTTTCCACGTTCTTGTTGAAGTGCGGCACCTTCTTAATACACGAATAAATTTGAATGCACGGCAACTTATGAGAAATGTGCTACATGAAGTTTTCTGAATTAATAAGTCCTTAAAAAAAATTCTACTAACATGCTAAATTATGCTTTTTTATACACAGAATCAGGAGAATTTTTAACTCGTGGAGCCAGACTTTCTAAAAACAGCACAAGAAGTCACACACTGCATTAAGGTAAGCATTTATTTTATTTTCAGTCTTTGCAAGGAATAGGATGCTGGCTATTTGCTTTTCTAAATATCAGTACTTTCAGTTTGTTGCCCAAAAAGGTTTGGCCTTATTGCTTTTTATTTTTGTTTTGCATCAGTCATCCAACATTCCTCAGAGTGTAGCTTCTCAGGTTAGTTTCAACAACTGGAAAGCAGAAAACATTCTGTAGTTTTAATCAACTAATAAATAAAATAACATCACTGTAAGAATGCCTGCACATTTTGATTGAATTCTATTTTTCATTTAAATGCAGCCTGACACATTCTTGGACCCCATCTAATAAATACTGTGGCACAAAAATCAAGTGTCTTAATGAAATCTGTTGATAATGAAGTCTGTTCAGGTTACCAAGAGAGGTTGTGGATTCTCCACCCTTGGCAGGTATTAAAGCCTGGATAGACAAAGCTTTGGCTGGGATGATATAGTTGGGGCTGATCCTGCTTTGAGCAGGGGGCTGGACTAGGTGACCTCTTGGGTTCCTTCCAACCCTAATTTTCTGTGATAACACAAAGTTGGGAACAGTCTCAATAAAGTGGAGAGTAAGACTATCATGCTGGAAGAACTGAACCACTTAAGGACTGAAGTAATAGAAATGGGAAATAACGGTACAAATTGCAAAGTTGTGCATTTTAAGGTCTAATAATAAGAGTTTCTAGCTTATCATTTGGAAATGAGAGAAAAGGAGAAAGACTTAGATATACCAGTTTATCACAGGAAGAAGAGAGACCATTGCTGCAATGCAGTTGTGAAAAGGCAAATGGAATCTTAAAGGGTATCCAGTGAGAAAATTCTAGTAGATAGGAAGATATTAATGCTACTGTCCGAGGTACTAGTGAGACCCCACCTGGAACAATATACAACTCTGGTCATCTGTGTTCAGGAAATACAAATTCAAATTGGAACAGTGTATGAGAAGGGTTATTAGGTGATCTGGGGAAGACAAAACTAAAAGACCTTGGTTTGTTCAGCATAGCAAAAATCAAGCCTGAGTGGATATGAATGCTCATATGCTCTCTTTTATGAAAGCATGTAGGTAGTCATCCTATTTCTTCTTCAGATATGAGCCCTCCATTTTGCTACAGTAAACAAGCTATACATAAAAATAAAAATCGGGGGAGTCTGTATCAAGGAGGTAAAAAAAATGGTAAATCTTGACACAAGAACAAATAGGCATAAACTGGCCAAGGATGAACTTAGACTTGGAAATGGGAAGATTCTAATCCTCAGAGCAGTGAGGATCTGGACCAGTCTTCCAATGAAAGTACAGTGAGCCAACCACGGAACTAATTTTAAGACCGTTCAACCAGTTTATGAAAGGAATGATACACTATGGCTGAATGCAACAGCCTGGTCCCAACTCAGCAACCCAAGAGATCCTGTACTCCTAGATAATGACAGTAAATCACAGTAAAAAAAGAAAGAAAGTAAATGCATTGTTCACTACTGCTAACACAAGGAAATAATATAGATGTGAAGAATCTGAATTAATTTAAGCAATTAGGTTAAATTAAAATTTGCATAATTGTATTTCATTCTCCCTAGTTAGCAAATAAAAGTACTAAATCTAGTATTAGGGTTATATTTAGTTGTAAATAACGATACAAATGTGTTTCAGTATTTGTAGCTACCAGTGAAAATGAACTGTTGGGAGATAAGGGGGAGAGGAGAGAGAATCAGTGCAAATAGAAAACAATTGCAATCAATTATTTAAATCAAGGTTTTCACCTTGATGATTTTAATCAATCCACCACAAACAAAGGAAAGAATCATGAAACTAAAAGCAGGTGAAAGGGGGACCCCCAAAACTTAAGTGGTGGTGATAAAGGAAGAGGGGAAAGATAAGTAAACACCCTACTCTGCTTCCTGTTGGCTATGATTTAACATTTCTTTTGAAAAGTTTAGTGTACATGAATAATTTTACAATAAGATTCACAATGGGAAGGATGGAGCTCCATGTGAGCAAAGGGGTCTTTCTGAATGGATCTGATTGTACAACCAGGATTACTGTTGTTATTATTAGGTCTCTTTCATGTTTTACTTTTCTATTTTATTCTAGAAATGTTCACGAAGTCCTGAATAAAATAAAACCCCAGGATAGCAGTTAAACTGAAATAAAAACAACATATTGCTGTATTATCCATTATCAACTTGCGTAACTATAGCACTGGCGGCCATATTGCTGACATGAGTCCTCAACTTCCATTAGCAGTAAAAAAAATCTATAGGAAAAACTGAGATGTCAGCACAAGCACTGCTGACATAGCAATTAATGCACAAACATGTGCAGCCAGAGTGCAACTGACCAGTGATTCCAGACAGTGCTAGCATCAAAGCTGATGCCCAAGTTAAGCACAGCAATTCCAGCAAGTGGTGCTAAAGTGTAGTCAGTCGGTTTTATAATCTGCATCCATAGCCAATGCAATGCATTCTGGGGGATAAAGCCTCAAAAGTTGGAATAAAATGCAATGAGGCCCTTCTGTGGGACACCTCTGTACTGCTAGCAGCCTGTAGGATTTGAGGTCTGTGCTTTTAGATTAATGCACATGCTGTGTAGATTTGAACACCCACAGTGCTCTTAGAGTCAGTCACAAAACTCATCCTGTAATGACCAGCTCAGTATGTCACTTCACAGAAGTTTAGCTTCTCAAAACATATATTCCTTATTCCAGACTAAATACAAGACCAAAAAACTGTAAGCTTCCTTTAAGTTGTTCAGAGGTGTATAAACTATATGGATTTTTTTTTCTTGTGCCTTTTAGCACGGAGAGAACAGATTAGATTTTAAACGGGGAACCAAGGGCTGACCAAAATCAGTTTGAGAGAGGGGGGCACCTTTGTATTTCATTCAGGATGAATTGTAGCTCTGAGGCAGCCTTCTTCAGCAGTTGATGGCTAGCTGGCACAGAGGAAAACAAGCACAGGCTTCATGCTTTTTTCATGAGGACAAATGGAAAAAAAAATCCATGTGAGAAGGGACTGTAGAGCCAAAGCAAACTAGGCTTAGAGATAACGTCAACGTCTGGATTAGAGGAGTGGTTAGTCAGATCCACGGGGTTATTCCTGAGCTTCTCCGAGTGCCCTGAAACCACCCAGGTGCATGGGACAGTTTGTGACCCAGCTCCTGCCTACACCAGCACTTACTCGTAGGAAATAAGGGTCGAAGGGACCTCAGCAGGGCATCCAGTCCAGCCCCCAGATCCACCCGCACCTTGGGCTGTTTTGAACCCCTTTCTTTTCGCTGTCTCCTGTTTCCAGCCCCCACAAATCCGTGGAACCAGGCAGGGGACGAGCCCTCCCCGCGCCTCCAGGAGACCCCGCTCCCACATCCGGCCACCCCCCACCTCGGCTGCGACTGGGAGCCCTCCCGAGGGAGGGGCAGCAGCCGCCTCGACCCTTCCAGCCCCAGCCCCGCAACGCTGGGGCCGTCCCGCCCGCCGGCTACCGCAGCGGAGCCCCCGCCCCCCGCGGGCCCGGCCGGCGCTCACGGCGCTGCTCACCGCCAGCTACAGCCGCTGCCGCCGCGATCACGTGACCCCTCCCGTCGGACGCTCTATGACGGCTGCGCCTGGCGCGTCACTGCAGGCGGCCTGTGACGTAGCTCGGGGCTGAGGGATTACGCGTCACGGCGGGAGTCTGCGAAGCGGTGACGTCAGAGAGTGCCTTGCGCGCGGGTTTTGATGTCACGCAGGGCAACAGTGGCAGATAATCCCTCCCTCTGCCCCCCGTCCCACACTCTCACACTCTCCTCCTGCGCTCCCCCGCACAAACACACACACACACTCCCCACCCCCCAAGACGCACACAGTCTCCCAGCACACACACACAATCCCTACCCCCCACAGTAGGGTTGCCAATCCTCCAGGCTTGTCCTGGAGTCTCCAGGAATTAGATAATCTCCAGGAGACTGCTGAGAGTTGTAGGGAGATAAGTGATAGGGCATTCATTAAAATAAACATTAAATGTTGAATCAGATTTACACGCGCACACACACATGCACACCCCTCAAGCTGCACTTCAAGGGCACATCCAGGTTGGGGATGAGGCTTCCTAGCAATCCGTTATGGAGTCCCCATCCCAGGGGGGTTTGAGCTAGGGAGAATCCTGCCTTGGGCAGGCAGCTGGCCTGGATGAGCTTGAGGGCCCTTCCAGCCCTTCCTTTCCTGTGTTTTGCAGCAGCAAAGCTGGGGCAGAACAGAGACCTATCGGGTTGGGTAGAAGGAATCAATTTGGCTGGGTAAAATGCATCTTTGCTGGCCTACGTTGCACCCACAGCAGGGATGCTTTGCTGACACGGGGCTGGGACGGTTGTGCTGGCAGTGTTCCTCGCAGGGGCTTGGCCACAGTCGAGAAGCTGTACTGGGCATGTTTCATAGTTTTACAGTTGTTAGGGGCTGGAAGGGACCTTACAGATCATCAGGTGCAGCCCCCCTGCAGTTGGGCAGGAAAGACTGCTGGGATCAGATGACCCCAGCAAGATAGACATCAAGACGTTTTTTGAAGATCGCCAGGGTAGATAGCTGTACCACCTCTGGGGGGGAACCTGTTCCAAACCCTCGGCACTCAACTTGTAAAAGAAGATTTTCCTTATGTCTAGCCTGAAGCAATCCTCATCCAGCTTCTGCCCTGGAGCTGCACAGGTAACTGTACAGAAGCTCGATGCACCCGTCTAACCTAGATCGATTACGTTTGAGTGCACATCAAGCCAGGTCTATTTTAAACTGGGTTCTGCCATTTTTAGACTTGTCTGTTGAATGGTGGGACAGGGGGACTACAGCCAGCTGGGCCTTTTGTCACAGGCCAGCTGGGCACTGTGAGCGTATCAATTTCATTGCAGGCTGACTGGGTGCTGCAACTGTATCAGCCACTGGGCTGTTTGGTTCAGGATCGAGGAGGCAGAGTTGGGAGTGAAGCAAAGGCAAATTTATTATAGCTTACACACACACACAACAGTTAACAGAAAGATAAATGCAATAAGCAAATAATGCAGTATTAAAGAGTTAATAGTAAATAACAACAATAATAACAGACAAATGGATTAATCTGTCACAGGCCAACTGGGCACTGCGAGGGTATCAGCCACTGGGCTGTTCAAAACAACAGATAGACAGACATGGGTTGGCAACTTATCGATAGTCCCTCAATGCCAGGTGTGCGCCAAGTGATTCCAGCGAAGTTAGGCGTCCCCGATCAACGCTGTCAGAGGGATTACCGGGGAAAGTACCTTGATCAGGATCCGATCCTCACTCACACCGGGAGTTCAGAGTCTGGGCTTGGAAAAGCAATGACCATTCCGTTTCCTCCTTCCTGCTGGTCACCCGAC
>NC_081824.1:421035828-421053328 GCF_030867095.1 Alligator mississippiensis | reverse complement strand
GAAGCAAGCACCCTGGCCTGCCCGACCTCCGAGCCAATCGCTGGGGGGGGGGGGGCGGGGAGGGGGAGAAGCCGGAATCGTGGCTGAGCGCCTGGAACTCTCGCACGGCCAGGCCCGCCGGATTGGGGCACACTGCCTCCACGCTCGATTGACAAGGCAGCGCAGCACGGTTCTTTTGCCCCAGAGGTTCCTCTGACCGACTTTCTGGAACCGAAGATGGGCATTTAGGGTCCTGAAAACCATGTCCCCCAAAATCTCTGCGAACCTTTCTTGGCAATATTGTAGATTTGGCACCCGGCCCAGCCACCGGGGCCAACCACCAAAAGTGTCCGCCCTCCTGGAGCAAAGGCCTGAGCAAGGCCCGTTTCAAAAACCTCATAGCGACTTCCAGAGATGGAGCCCTGGCGCCAGGTCGACCCCGAGCCAACCTCCGTGGCCCCAGCGCGGCCCCGCTCCCCCGCAGGAGCAGCCCGCCACCCGCGCTGAAGGACCCCGTGCCTGCCCAGCCTCCGGCAGGGCACCGGGGAGAAGCCAAAATCGTGCCTGGGTTCCTGGAACTCCCGCCCGGCCTGACATATCGGAGGCCTGCCCGGGCTCCCGCCACCTCCTCCCAGGACGTCCGCCGCTCGCCGGGGTGCCTGGGCTCCGACAAAGGAGGCCCGGATCCCTGCCGGGGCCCTTGGAGCTGCCCGCGGCCTGCCCGGCCACGGAGCCCTTGACCGGGACGAAACCGGAATCGAGGCCGAGTTCTTGGAACTCTCGCCCAGCCAGGCCGCCCGGGCCGGCCCTCCAGTCGACATGGAGCCAAACTCGGGTTTCACTCCGTCCAGAAGCACGGTCCTGCCCCGGAGGTTCCTCCGTCTGACCTCCTGGAACTGAAGATGGGCATTTAGGGTCCTGAAAACCGTGTCCTCGAAAATCTCCGCGAACCTTTCTTGGCAATATTGTAGATGTGGCACCCGGCCCAGCCACCGGGAGCAACCGCCAAAAGTGTCCGCCCTCCTGGAGCGATGGCCCGGGCAAGGCCCGTTTCAAAAACCTCATACGGACTTCTGGGGCCGGAGCCGTGGCGCCAGGTCGACCCCGGGCCGACCTCCCGGTCCCCAGAGCGGCTCGGCTTCCCCACCGGAGCAGCCCGCTGCCCACGCCCAGGGCCCCTTGGCCCACCCGTCCTCTGGGCAGGGCACCAGGGAGAAGTAGAAATCGTGGCCGGACTCCTGGAACTCTCACCCGGCCTGGCCGCCCGGTCTGCGCCCGGGCCGGCCCTCCAGTCGACATGGAGCCAAACTCGGGTTTGACCGCCTCCAACAGCACGGTCCTGCCCCGGAGGTTCCACCGTCCAACCTTCTGGAACCGAAGATGGGCATTTAGGGTCCTGAAAACCGTGTCCTTGAAAATCTCCGCGAACCTTTCTTGGCAATATTGTAGATGTGGCACCCGGCCCAGCCACCAGGGGCAACCGCCAGAAGTGTCCGCCCTCCTGGAGCGAAGGCCCGGGCAAGGCCCATTTCAAAAACCTCATACGGACTTCTGGGGCCGGAGCTCGGGCGCCAGGTCGACCCCGGGCCAACCTCCCAGGCCCCGGAGCGGCTCGGCTGCCCCACCGGAGCAGCCCGCCGCCCGCGGCGAAGGCCCCCGGGCCCGCCCGGCCTCCGGGCAGGGCACCGGGGAGAAGTAGGAATCGTGGCCGGGCTCCTGGAACTCCTGCCCGGCCTGCCCCGAGGAGGCGTGCCGGGACTCCTGCCGCCCCGTGCAGGGTCTTCCGCCCCTCACCGGGGTCGCCGGGCTCTGACTGCAGGGCCCCGCAGCCTTGAAGGGTCCCTGGGAGCAACCCCCAGCCTGCCCGCCCTCCGAGCAGTTGACCGGGTGGAAGCCGCAATCGTGGCCGGGCTCCTGGAACTCTCGCCCGGCCTGGCCGCCCGGGCCGCGCCTGGGCCGCCCCTTCAATCTACATGGACCCAAACTCGGGTTTGACCCCCTCCTGCAGCACGGTCCTGCCCCAGAGGTTCCTCCGTTCGACCTCCTAGAACCGAAAATGGGCATTTAGGGTCCTGAAAACCATGTCCCCGAAAATCTCCGCAAACCTTTCTTGGCAATATTGTAGATGCAGCACCCGGCCCAGCCACCGGGAGCAACCGCCGAAAGTGTCCGCCCTCCTGGAGCAATGGCCCGGGCAAGGCCCGTTTCAAAAACCTCATACGGACTTCCGGGGCCAGAGCCGTGGCGCCAGGTCGACCCCGGGCCAACCTCCTGGTCCCCAGAGCGGCTCGGCTTCCCCGCCGGAGCAGCCCGCCACCCGCGCCGAAGGCCCCCGGGCCCACCCGGCCTCCGGGCAGGGCACCGGGGAGAAGTAGGAATCGTGGACGGGCTCCTGGAACTCCTGCCCGGCCTGCCCCGCGGAGGCATGCCAGGGCTCCTGCTGCGCCGTGCAGGGTCTTCCATCCCTCGCCGGGGTTGCCGGGCTCCGACCGCGGGGCCCCGCAGCCTTGAAGGGTATCTGGGAGCAGCCCCCGGCCTAACCGCCTGCCGAGCAGTTGACCGGGTGGAAGCCGCAATCGTGGCCGGGCTCCTGGAACTCTCTCCCAGCCTGGCCGCGTGGTCCCCGCCCGGGCTGGCCCTCCAGTCTACATGGACCCAAACTCGGGTTTGACCCTCTCCTGCAGCACAGTCCTGCCTTGGAGGTTCCTCCGGCCGACCTTCTGGAACCGAAGATGGGCATTTAGGGTCCTGAATACCGTGTCCTCGAAAATCTCCGCGAACCTTTCTTGGCAATATTGTAGATGTGGCACCCAGCCCAGCCACTGGGGCCTACCACCAAAAGTGTTCGCCCTCCTGGAGCGAAGGCCCGGGCAAGGCCCGTTTCAAAAACCTCATACGGACTTCCGGGGCCGGAGCCGTGGTGCCAGGTCGACCCCGGGCCAACCTCCCAGTCCCCAGAGCGGCTCGGCTTCCCCGCCGGAGCAGCCCGCCGCCCGCGCCCATGCTCACTCCTGGTGGTGCCCTTCTGTCAATTCCTTTAAGTTTCAGCTTTGCAACCATACTCCCCCCGGAACCCAAAGACTTTGGTTTCCCGGAAGCTGCCCAGCGGGTCATGGGAATAACACCGCCGGATCGCTAGTCGGCATCATTTATGGTCGGAACTACGACGGTATCTGATTGTCTTCGAACCTCCGACTTTCGTTCTTGATTAATGAAAACATTCTTGGCAAATGCTTTCACTTTGGTTCGTCTTGCTCCGGCTTCTTCTTTTTGCATAGTATCTGATCCAGGCTACTGATGCTGCTGATGCTGTTGGAAAGTTTAAGGTTGCCAGCTAGTAGAGGATTACTCTTAGCTAAAAGTGCTCAGCATTTTCAGGAGAAGCTCAGCATCTTGCAGAGAAAAGTTTTACATAGTCATCACTTTCAAGCAGTGACACAACTTGCTATGACCTTTAGTAATTTTAATCAATCACAATCCCATGAACTTGCTTTATTTTTTAATTCTGCTTTCACAGAAATTTATTTTCCTACAAAAAGCTCATTTTTTCATTTAAATTTATTAGAACAATTTATAGTATTTTGAATGAAATGTCATGCATAGAATAAAATATGTCTTGGATTCCCAAATTGATTTTCCAGATGACTCTGACATTTGGAGACTAAAAATTAATTTTCCACCTACCACACTGATCATGCTGTTCTTCTACAAGAATTGGTTGGTATCTCTTAAGTACTGTAGTTTGTGTGTCTTTTGGCAATCCTCAATGTCTTCTGTATTTCAGAAGCCACCAAAATCCTGCCACAACAGGAGTACAGTATGCTCATGTTGGAAGGCCTTGCATATTGTATATAGTTAATACATTAGTTATTATCTTATAACAATTAGAAGTCTATTTTTCTCCCAAAATAACTTTAAAAACTCCACTTGACTTACATGTGGGGTTGACCTATAATTGGTCCTTCTACGATCCTGACTGTTCTACCTGCATTATTTTTACATGTGCCATATTTTTTTCAGGGCCATTTTTGTTTCAACAGATTTAATGCATTTAATCCTTTGGGTCCTTTCCCTGGTGATTTGATTTTCTTAAGGGATTATGTAATAGCAGTTCAAGGTCTTGTGTAACCATAGCATTTATCTTGAGGGGAAAAGCTGTTTTTCCTAAAATTGAACGTGAAATACTGTAGTCAATGTATATGCAGGGTTAACATGTAACAACAATAATATAGTATAACAACAGTAATACAGTATTTAGACCCTTATGTAATTGTTTATAAAAAATGTCATTAGAAGAGCAAAAGATGTGCTTTTTCTCCAGATTCTTAGCAATTTTTCTTGTGGTTGTGATTTTGTTCTGACCAGCTGTAGATCCAGAATCACAGGGACAGGGGACAGCCACAGCCCCTTTGGCTGTGTGTTACATGCACTGAAGAGAGCTCAGTGAAGAGAAGAGGGAAGAGGGAGAAGAAGAGCAAATAGAAACAGCACTCACTCTCTGTGCTCATTCTCTGCGCTCTGGAGCTGTTTGCAGGCAAGGACTCCTTGCAGACCCCATGCAGACTGACTGGGGAACTCATAGAGCTCCCAGCATTTGTTTAGCTCCCAGCAGGAACTGCACTGACATGTCTGTAAATTCAGAGAGACCCCCCTCAATTTGTCCCTGATTGTGACTATCATCTAAATAAACATTTTTTTGCTGCATACACAGAATTGGTTTTAGTCAATAGTGTCCCCAAACATAGATAGTATCACAATGAATGGCTGCTGCAGGGAAGTGCCTGACAGTGCATAAAATAATGAAATCGATAATAAAGAAGTTTTTAAATGGGAGAGTGAAAAATCTTTACAATGATGATTTCCTCTTTCAGGCACAGAGCAACAGTCAAACCTTGTAATCATTTCCAGATTATTTGCCCTAAAGCAAAGTGAGGAAATTGCAAGAATACCTGACTGGCAACTGGCAGCATCCCAGGGTTTAGAAATGCCACCTGTTATTGAACTTAGAATGAATTAGCAGTTTGCTAAGATGCAAAAAACTACAGCAAAGCAGATTTAGATCAAACCTCAGGAAAAACTTTCTACCTGTAACAACAGCAGGATAATAGAAGAAGCTGCTGAAGGAAACTGTGTAAGTTCAGAGGCTGCTCAGGCATCTGTCTAGAGCAGAGGTCAGCAACATATCGCCCATGGAGCTGAGGGGCTTTGGTGTCATTTGGTGAGGGGGGAAGGGCTTTACCCACATGCATACCAGGGACAGACAGCCAAGAGCTGTTCCCAGGCTGCAACTAGGGGCAGGGGTGCAGCCACAAGGAGAGGCTGCAGCCACGGTTCTAAAAAGTTGCTGGCTGCTGCTCTACACTGATTTAGGAATAGAGAATCCTGTATTGGCATGTGGCATTAGACTAGATGAGCCTCAAGGTCTCCATGGTTCTGTAACTCTAAAAATATATACGAGATAGGTTTGAACTAAAAAGCAAAGTTAACATTTAAGAAGATAGGATGAAGCATGGCATTTGGAAATGTGCACCTGGCTACTGAAAGAACCTCTTTTATCCTAATGTATTCTTGAACGGTGCAAAATGCCTGTTAAAGGTTTTACATCTTGCCCCTGGCAGAAAAACACTATACCTTGTCAAAGATCTAACCTACTTAGATGTCTTTGCCAGGCTTCAGACATCTTAGACCTGTTTTTCCACTGTCTTGCACTCTGAGTAATCATTTAGGTGTGTTCAAACTGAGTGTTAAATGTTCCTTTTATGATTTATTTTACACTCATTTAAGGCAGATGTAAGTGACTACCCACAAGGTAAAGAGTGGAGAATCAGGCCTATATCCTGAAATCTCAGCCTCAGAATATCAAAATGCTATCAACATAAAGGAATGAAAGTTAGAAGCCACAGGCAGACCTAAAATTGAGAGATGGCCCTCTTACTAAAGGATGAGAGGCACCTCATTAGATTGGGTAAGGAAGTTCCAATTACTGCATGTATTATAGGGGTCTTGCAGCCAAGAGAGAGTTATCTTAGAAATACTATAGACACATTAGATTAGATCAGATGAAAGTTTATTTCAGTTACCCAATTCTATGTAAGATAAATCAACAAGAGTGTTCAGGGAAAATTCTGCCAAAAAATGCATAGCTCCTTAAAAGCCAAGTCTGGCAGGAATATTTTATTGGATCACTGTAGAAAGACAGATCCCTGGGGTGGTATTCACAGTAAGGCTGAATATCACTGAACTGTGTTTAGTCACACTTCTTGATTATAGCAGCAGGATGCTTCTCATTCAGCTTAGGAGCAAAAGAAATTCAAATGCTAATGGAGTACTATACTGTGCATCTGTGTGGCAATTAGAAAAGAAGTTGCTTCATTAAAAATACACAATGCATTTTCCAGAGTCAGAAAACTGGGCTATAACAGATAGAGGAAAAGCAACCACAGAGGAAAGCCACCAATTTGCACTCCAGTTCAGTTATGGAGGCTCATTGTGGAGGTTAGTTCTTTTCCTGCTTAACTGACAATTAGTGGCTGGCTGGTCATAGAAACTCTAGTATGTATGGTGAAAAAATATAAGAAGAAAGCAGCAAACCTACCTTTGGGCTATATTACTCTTGATTCCAGGCAGAAGGCAGGGTAGATTTGCATCAGACCAGGGGTTCTCAGCCTTTTCAGACTCAAGGCATACCTCTATATCTTTTTGGAATTTAGTGGCACCCCATTGAAAGACTATATTGTTTCTCACTGTGCTTACCCCTTGCACCCTACAACATCCTAAAACGATCTTAAAGGGTAGCAAAATAAGCAGAACACCCCTGGATCCCAGGCTGGGAGCATGGTAGGGCTAGTGTGTGGTACTCAGCACCAACAGGGGCTGCTCAATAGGGCAGATAAGAGAGTTTGAGGATAGGTCATTAAACCCTTAAGGTGTTCCTGCAGGAGGTGGGAGGGGTAACAAATGGCAATAATGGTAAGAAAAAATAGCAGCTATAACATGTCTTTCATCCATGAATCACAAAGCTCTCTACAAACTTTAGTTAAGTCTCTCCACACGCATTACAGTTGGAGAAACCGAGGCAGAGAGATTAAACTACTTGCTTTAGTTAGCCAATGGCAGGGGTAGGAACTGAGGAAAACTGGTTTCCCTTCTCTAGGAATTAACCAATGGGCCACACGGCAAACTTGTCTATTGTGTAATTCGAAGTGATATGATTTAAGCACCTAAGGTGCAAAGGCTAATGATATCAGAACAGATAGACCTTGTAGAGGGAAATGAACTTTGCACTTCAGTAACCTAGAGGTGGATCCTACAATCTTTGTTCAGTGTGAGTAATCCTTAATTATGATAGTAATCCTATTAATTTCAGTGGAGTACTCATGTGAATAAAAAACAAAGGACTAGAAAGTAGTGTCTCTCACACTATAGCTATAATCAAAAACTGCTTCTCCATCACTCTAGATTGTTGAAAGATATGCATGTCTGTGTGGTGACTTCATTTTGCCATAAACTATATTCTCTGAGAACTTGAAATATCAGCACTTTTTTCAATTCTCATTTTGCTTCCTGGATTACTCTACTCTACCTGATTCCCAGCTCCATCAGGCAGCAACTAGAAAATAAAAATGAACAGTATGTATAGTCCCGGTGATGTGAGGGATTGCCTTTTATTCTCATTGTTTCTGAATGATGTAAGTAATTTCAGCAGTCATGATAAATTGGATTAAACATTCTCTTTTATTAGGGTGCTCTTATTAACTTGGATTCAACATGAACACAAACACTCCCTTGCCACACACCCCTTCAAGATATGCTATTACAGAAATGATGTTGGAAGATCTAGTACTTCCTGGTAAATGATAAATAAGTACTAAGCAAGAATACTGTCAAAGATTTTTATTTGAGAGGTTTAGGGAAGAAGGCAAGAAGGAATTTCTGTTTTTCTTATTGTTTGAAAGCAACAGGCTTATTGTGGGAGTTCCATTCTTTATCTACTATCATTTTGGTGGGTGTAGATAATCCCAAACCCTCACATTTTACAATATAAACTACCTGCTGCCTAGGTTAAGATGACCTTATGCGCAGGTTATTCCCAAAGAGGGAGGAAGATGACAGAAGGACAGAACTGAAAGCTGCTGAAAGAAGATCACACAAAAAGCAGCCTAGACCCAGCAGGGAAGGGAGGTCACCTTTGTCTTAGACTGAACCACTGAAGGATACTGGGACTGTGTGATGCTGGTCAAGGTGACTGCAAGGGACAATGCCAAGAGTTTGTTACTGTTAATGGCTTTGGAATGATTTCTGGGTGGATGCCAAAGGCAATGAGACATGGGAAGAGGAGTTCAAAATTCTAATAAGGGTTCTAACAAGGGAAAGCCCCATCTGATGATAACAGCAGAAACAAAGAGCAATTCAGCAGTGTCTTATGAGTGCAGAATTTGGCTGAGTGTGCTACTGTAAATAAATTGTCTGTGTACAATAAGTGGCACAGTTGAAACTGGAATGAAAGCCAGACAATCCCTGTTTTCTTTCTAGCTCTGGCACATTTGCTTTCTGACATTGGACAAGACATATCTGTCTGACATTGGACAGCCTGTTCTTGCTGTAAAGCATGTATGTAAAGACTGTATGATCACTGATCCTATGTACAGTTCCATTCTGAGTTTTTAACCCGATTACATGAATACTCAGTATGAAATAAAATAATTGTTGTGTGGTTGGAGCACAAAGGTGCTTCAGTGCAGGGGCTACTTGCTGCATACTGAGCTGGGTTGGAGAAGCACTGGGCTGGTCTGCTGACCACCCCCACCAGGACCCCTGCCAGCTGGGGCTGCTCCGATCTGGCTCATGTGCTGCAGTCCTGGGCGCATGTGTTGTGAGTTACCCAGATTACTATGAGATGGATCCATCCTCTGCACTTCTGTTGCTTCTTGTTTTGTAGATGGGCAGTCTCTACCACATATTGTGTTTACTATGAAGAAAACAGGCTTTACTCCACAATAAAAGTAGAAAGGACATGTAATGCACAGCCATACCACGGTGTAAGTTGTTCCACTTCAGGGTAAAGTGACCCTGCAGAACATAATGGGTAACAGTACATCGGTGTAATTACACATGCTCCTCTAGCATGATTGGTAATAGGCAATTAGGGCACAAGCCCTAGGTGCTAATGTAAAGGGGTACCATAATGGACATAAAGGAGGCACTGCCCTACCATGCCACCAAATCCATAGTTATCTGTTGCCACTAGCCACTAGATGGGTCTGAAAATTTGGTGGTGGGGGAGCGGGCATTGCTCCCCTGCTGCCAGATTTCTGGACCCATGGTGAGCCCTGCAGACAAGATAGCATGGCCTTGTATGCTGGGTCAGGCACACAGGGCAGCACAGGGCCTGATCCTATGATAGGGTAATAGGGTCCCATTCCTGGGGTGCAGAGCCCTATCTAGCCCATATTCTGACTCCAAAGCACTCATCTAGTCCATGGGACCAGAAGATTAAACACCACTGCTATAGAATGTTTAAAGTTTTATGGAAGTGTGAATAGACTATGTGAACCAGTGGTGGTAAAAGTGGGAGAGCTAAATATACCCCATTCTTGTGGTAGGCTTAGCTGACAACCAGGAGATTGGCCAATGTGGCTCTGTGGTCAGCAAATCCTGCAAGGACAGCAGCTGTCTGCTGAATGCCAGCAAAAGTGTTATGCTGCCCAGCAGAGCGCAGGGTTCTATGGCCACAGCAGAGCTTTGAATATGGAGGCTCTTAAAGGTCTTTTGACAAAACTTTTGTAGTACTAAGCAGAGTCTGCTTAGTCTGGAGCTTAGGTACCTCAGAGAGAGAAAGTGGAAGCTCTGCTTGATTAATTGCTTCTGCCCAGCCTCTGTATTACAATTTAACCAGCCTTAATTAGGTGCTAACAGGGAGGTATACCTTGAGCACATGGTGTTCCAGGACAAAATAGCAGGCACTGTGGATTCAAAAGTAAAGGTGGTTGGAAGGGGCTGACAGTATTGAGGGGTATTCCCACTGGGAAGGAGTACAAATGCCCTTTTGCATCAGTTTACAACTTTATAATGGCCTGGTTCCATTGATGCCTTAAAGGCTGGACATTTAGCCAAAAATTGCAAAAGTAACTATCAAACTGCATCTCAAGCCTAGGGTACAGAATCTCTGGTAGAGATCAGCAGAAATGGAAGCAAGCAAGCAACTTTTTACCTTTCAAGGTAGTACAGATACACACTGTGTTCTGTGTGAAAGGAAGAAAGTGGGGCCTTATAATGTAATGGAGGAATTAACCAATTGAAAAAGAAACTTCAGTTACTGTGAACAATGAACATGCCTATCAACTGTGCAATGTGGCTAGTGAATGTAACCACATTGTAGCCAGTTAGATGGAACCAGGAACCAGTAACAGGGAAACATATATAGGCAACCCTGCTTAACGCTGTTTCACTTAGCGCTATTTTGCTATAACACTTATTTGAAATTGATACCTGATTTCAGTTAGCGCTCAGCAAGTTTCATTATAACACTTGTGGTCACAATCTTGGGTCATTAAAAACAATTGCGGTTGCCACCTTGGATTGCCAAATATTTTCAGTTTTGCTTAATGCTTGTTTCACTTAACACTCGTTTTTTCAGGAACCAATTAAGAGCACTAAGCAGGGGCTGCCTGTACCAGACAGCCCATCCAGTTTACAAAACATAAAAGAAAAAGGAAATGTACCAGACCTAATGATTCAGGGAGAACAGTAGATTCAGTTAAGCAGAGATTAGTTGAACCCACTAAACCTGCACTACATGGAGATTTTCACATTAGACCCTAGCAAAATATTATAATTCCCCAAAGTCCTGGATACACTACACAGCCATCTTTAAAAGAAAGTTAGGGATAAATATTTAGGATAGGGTCAGGCCAAAATACCTGAAAGCAAGAACAGCTCAGTATGCCCTTAAAAACAGAGTAGGCTTGTCTACCTCAGGCTAAAAGAGAAGGATATTTCATTAGCGTAGTTTGCTGAATGGGCCACAATTATAGTACCCATGGTTCCAGTGGACAAGCCCTGCCATATAGTTTATGGCTTAAAAAGCAATGGTGAATCAGATTTCCAAGTTAGACAATTAATTGTTTCCACAGAGAAAGACCAGCTGACATTATTAATGGGCGGTCAAAAATTTAGTAAGTTGGACAAATTATAGACATATAGGCCAGTCAGTGGAAGTAGAGGAAGAAATCTACTACCACAAAGACTCACAAGTATGCTAGCACAATAGAATGGCCACTTCCACAGAGCCTTGGAACAATCATTGAAAGGGTGCCAGTATGTTATAGTGAGAATTGCAGATACCTTTTCTAGAGGCAGAAGTGATTCTGGGCATCCATTAACAGTGGAGAAAGTACTTTAAGGATTGGAGACTTTGCATGAAACAAAAAATGTACTTGTCTTATTGGGTAGACATAGAAAATGGATTTAAAGCGAGGCAGAAAACAGGCACTGTCTTTATCAACTTTAAAGCTACCAGGTCTCAAATATAAACTTCACTCTATGATACCTGGCCACAAGCTATACTTTTTCATCATGAACTAGATCATTCAAACTCACTACCAGCCAAGGAGAAAAAAGTAGAGTAAAAACTCTGAAGAATGGAGTCCTCCAAAGCTCAGTTCTCTCACCAATACAGTCAACGTATATACCTCAGATTTTCCTCACAATATCTAAGCGATATATGTATGCTGACAATGGCATCATAGTAGCCCAAGGAATAGACATGACAGAACTGGAAAAGACACTGAGTACTGACATGGAACTCATTGCTGACTGCTTCCATAAACGGCGCTTAAAGTTGAGCATCAGTAAATCCCTCTTCTACCTGGACAATCATTGAGTCAAGGGCATGCTGAATAACAGAGTAAGCAACTATATCCTTCCCCATGAGTATACCCCAATCTACCCAGGAGTCACATTAGACTGTTCCCTTACCTATAAATAGCCCATTCAGAAGGTCAGCAGTAGTCTCTGCACAGGCAGCTGTCTTAAGATGTTCAGCCAGCACAACATGGGGTGCCAACTTTAAAGTGTTCAGAACCACCACACTTGCAATGGTATATACCCCAGCAGAATATTGTGCTCCTGTATGACCCAGAAGCTGTTACACTAAGAAGCTTGACACTGTACTTAGCAGCTGCTGAGACTCATAACAGGCTGCACAGCTTATACACATACAGCTGTACTTCCTGTACTCACAGGCATTAGACCAAGTGATACAAGAAGACAGATCCTAACATCATTATTAGCAATAGAGGCAAAAAATGATGAAAATTACCTTCTCCATCAACTGTTAACTGAAGACCTGAATAGATGGAGGCTTAAGAAGCTTAAAAGTTGTAAACTGTTTGTGCATGAAGCCCACAAGGTCCTGGAAGAGATTGGGGGTGCCAAACCTATGGGCACTGCTGGGAAAGGTCAGGCCTATTCCTACACCATTTTATACCAACACCAAATGAGTCCCGCATTGGGCATGACCTTGACAGAGAAGTGTGGATCAAGCTGAACAAACTGGGATCTGGATGCGGACGCTTTGAAACAACACTTCACAACTTGAGCATCTTGGACAGCCCCCTGTGCAAATGTGGTGTCCAACAAAAAACACAGCACTTAGTCAAAAGCTGCAACCTTTACAAACACCCAGAAGGGGTAGATGGAATCCACATATTGAATGATACCAGGTGGTGGTTCATAGACTTGGAAGTTGTTATCTGATGTCATACGAAAGAAGGAGAAGGGGATTCACTCTGTGGCAGAATAAGTTGGAGTCAGTGAACAGGACATAGTCCCCCAGATCACTACTGATCTGCAAGCATACTTTGTCATATTACATCTGAAAGAAATATGACAATGTATCATCTCTATCAGTGTGTGTCTATAAGAATCTCTGGGCAGAAGAGTTCTTTATGGTGTTAGGATTATATCATTTTGGCTGTGCCAAATGGAGAACCAAGGACTCCAGGCAGAGTGTACTTAATTAAATACTTAATTAAAATATATGTTATACTACAGGGACTTGAATAAAGCCCGCTCCAAAATGACAAGGTAGAGGAAAACAATTCCTCCTTCTACCTTCTTACCATATTTGCTTCACAAAATTGTTCCAGTGCTTCAGTGAAAGTAACACATAGCACTGACATTCACTTTTGCTGGGACATTCTGTATCAAGGAGGACAATACCCTTATTCAGACTGCATTGTGTGTCTGATCTGATTCCATTGTTAATTGCCCTCAGCCTCCTACAATTCACTCTGGGAGCTGGACTGGCACCTGGATAAACTAGGATTAAAGCCAGTTTTGTGTCCGCATGCGCACATAAGAGTACAGATGTTTGTAAACACGCACACAGCTTGGGATCTAGGTTTTTTCTTTCTTGAGCTCCATTTTGAGCTGACTTCTGAGCCAGTTCTATCGCATGTGTTATTTTTCCAGCCAGTTTTATAGCTGCACAAATTACAGGGAATTTATAGTTCCAGAGGTGTAATGACATAGCTGGGTATCTCAGGCAGCTGCCCCACACAAGGGCAACAGTGACTTCTAGCCTGCAAAGGCCAGTCATATGGCCCATGATGCTGCATATGGTGTGTGGTGCTGGTTTGACACATGCTGGATGTGGCACAAGTCTGGTCCAAGATATGCACTGCATATGGTGTGCTGGACTGGTCCAGGGCATGTGCTGTATGCAATTCCTGTGCTGAACCAGCCCTGCATGCAGGATTCAGGGCTGGTTCAGATTGAGCCCACACACCATGCATGCTGGATCCAGCACACAGGGCTAGTACACTGCAGGCACTGCATGTGTCATGTACCTGGAACTGGCCTTCCTGGGGCCAGTGTGTTCTGCATGCAGCATGTAGAGATAGAGTCAGGGCATGTGCTGCATGCAGACACGGGCCCACACTGGCTCTGGTGCACGGGGCCAGTCTGCAGGCCTGAACTGGCCCTATCCCATCCTCTGGCTTATGAGGCTTGACGAGTTTGATACCCCTGAGTTATCTGAGTGCAAGATGAACAGCCAATATAAGTTGTGTATGGTATAAATGAGAGCAGTGGTGATGAAATGCAAATGTTTTAACAATCCAGAAAATAATTGAAACAACCAAACCAAAAGTTTGTACTGATGTTGTATATATATTATGTATGTACAACAGGTCAAGAAGGAATTTTACCCTGTGGTCAGATTGGTATAGACTGCAGGGGGTTTTCCCTTCCTCTGTAGTAGGGGCTGTAGGGGCTGTGGTCCTCTTTCTTAAATCTCTAGTGTATTTTGAACAATCTTTGCAGCAGCAAAACATTGGCCACTGTGGTCCCCCTGGCTCTACGTGTGACAGGTTGGGGAGTTATACCTTGTGGCTATGATTTGTATAGGATGGTTTAAATAGAGATGATCCTGCCTCAGGCAAAGGGTTGGAGTAAATGACCTCTAGAGGTCCCTTCTAGCCCTCCTTTTCTAGCATTCTATGATTCTACAAATGTTCACTTAATACATATTTCATTAACCAAACAAATTGAATTAATGAATAGATTTTGGTCCCAATTAGTTCATACAAATGATACCACTGTAGAATTTTAGTGTGGAACTCGCCTGCTGTGGAGGGATCCCTCTTCCTCGAAATTTAGATATTAGAAGTGGCTGGATAAGTTTATGAGCATCTAATTAAATCAGAGACTAGGATTTGAATGCTTTTGTTCGTACATTTTTAAGATTTGCTGTTTGTGAACATCCATACCAAAGTTCTATTCCTCAGATCAATCATGAAGAGAATTTTTTTTTCAGGCTTGTAGTAAGATTTAATTAAGAGTCAAAGTGTGTTTTATGGCTAAATGAACTTTGATTTGGACAAAAATGGACATAGCTCTTGAGGACTACACCACCCAATAAAGAAACAGACAAAACCATGTGACATAAGTAGCAAAGCTCAGATAATGTGAGTCCTTGCTCCAGTTTTGAACCACCCATTCCACAAATACATTTATAAGTGTGTTTGTCAAACAGACACCTTTGGAGATGAATCTTGAGATGAATTTTGAATAGAAGACAAGGAAATGGGGTTCAACATAGCATGTTGCAGGGGGGTTCAACATAGCATGTTGCAGGGGGTCTAACCTGCAACATGCTATGAGGCAGAGCTGGCTTTAGGGAAAATAGTATCCTAAGCAAACTTGTATTTTGGTGCCCCCCCATTCTAGTTCCCCAGCTCCCCTCCTGGTCCACTACCAAATCGCAGGTGCTGCAGCCCTGCTACAGAGGGGCTCTGTCCCATGGGCTGGGGAGCTGGGCAAGGTGCTCACCTGTGGCAGGGACTACAGCCCTATGGAACTAAAGCAGAGGGAGCAGGAGCCTGCAGTGAACAGCTGGCAAGTACTGGCACAGGGGCTCTAGTGCTTGCAGCCATTACAGGGCTCGTCTAGGGCCCGACACACAACCAGCCATGTGCAGGTGAGATTCAGCTGGAGCTGGAGCCTTCTGCTGCTTCCCTCTGCAGGCTGCTGGCTCTAGCCTGGGGCTCCCTGCATGTCCCGCCATACTCTGCCCCACTGAAGCCCCCTCCTGTCCCCCCCCAGCCCAACATTGCTAGGGACTCCAAGCATTGTCCCAGGCTGCACCACTACTTGCTGCTTGCAGTGCCTATATATATTTATGTGTAGTGCCACCCTGTACATGGCACCCTGGGAAGTTGCCTACATCACCCACTCCTAACACTGGCTCTGCTGCGAGTCATCCATTGAAATAAAGACTTATAAACATCTTGGCAGGATAAGGGCAGAAATTGGTAATGTAAATAATTTTAAAAGAATATATTGACAATTTCTAGAATTACTGTACAGTCCTGATCTTTTGCATCAACTATCACATTTTTCCTCCATACATTTTGTTTGGACTTTTTAAAAAATATAATTGCCATATATATCATTGTAATTGGTTTGACTATTTTTTACAGACCAGGGCCTTAACTCTGCTTATCACACAGCTGGAGTGGAGATATAATATTTCTTCATAGCTAGATGGCAGTGCTTGCATTGCTTTGACTACAGCTAGAATTACTGGCTATGTTTTCAAGAGAATATAGCTCCTAATTAGGTACTTTAGTGATAGGGCCACATTTTGAGAAGTGCTCAGTGAGGATTTCTGGGTGCCGAGCCCTTCCAAAAGTCTGATACTTTCACTGGAATGGCTACACAGGAGTAGGCCAATTTTGATAATTTGGACCAATTATCATAGAAGTGGAAAGACTCGATACTTTTTAAGAATACCATGTCTATTGTCCAGTTAAGCAATGAAACCATTCAAAATAAATTGTATACATGCATCATGTTTTTCAGTTTATGGTCATATAAAGATGATCTTAAGTAAAAAATAACATAAGGTATAAATAAAAATCTCTCTCAAGTATGCTTGATCCAACACTTATTGAAGTCAATAGGACCTTTTTCATTGACCTCACCAGGCCTTGTCTGAGGCTTTAAGGTGGCATCTAATGGTTATTTCTTTAGTGAGAAAGTATATTTTCACTACCTTCTTTTAATTTTAATAATGACTGATAATAAAGTAACGTATAGAAGCAACCTAATATCTTAGAATAGCAAAGCAGCCAGTCAGCACAATAGACAAAAAGAATTAAAAAGACCCAGGCCCCCAGATCTAAAATAGATTTGTTTCAAGTTTCCAAAGGCTTATTTTAAACAATAGTGAACAATCTGTTTCTACAAGAGAACAATGTTATAAAACAGAACAAAGAACCTATTTTGAGGATAAGAGCATTTTCTGCTTTTCAGTTTCATAAAAATATTTTGCTTTTCTATGATCTTTTGCCATTGGAGGGAATATTTTTGTATTTTTATAGTTAGAATGTAATTGCACTTTGCTTATTATGTTATATTGTCCTCATACTCTAGCAGGAAAATCAATTTCTGGTGGCAGAGAGACTGGAGGAGTTTTCATGAATTCAAAAGAGACCAAGGATAAACCTTTCAAAATTGATTAAGTGACTTAGTAACACAGAAATCCCATTGACTTTAAATGAGATTTAGGTGCTTTTGAAAATACGACTTTATATCACAAATGTCCATTTAACAACTCTTTTTGCATGTTGGGCTAGGTTATGACTTTACTGCTAGCTCCTCACCAGTGCGAGTAAGGGGTTCACAATCTGATTGTAAATGCCTCGGCAGATCTATTACTATTAATTACTATATCTTCTAGGAACCCCAGTCTTGGAGAAGGACCCCATTTTGCTGGAGGCTATCAGAGAACAGAAAGATGGACCCTTCCCAGAGAACTTACAATTACTAAGACAAACAATACCAGACTGATGCAGACAGACAAGAGATAACAGGGAACAACAAGACGGTAAGGTCAGATTTAGCCAATGTGCAGTATCTTAAATGACAGTTACTCCCTCTGAAGTTAAGAGATGGGAGCTTCTGACAACTGGCTTGACAACACCCTAGCATACCTGCAGGTCTGGGGCTATAATCA